>NC_067248.2:190832429-191135459 GCF_019359855.2 Lolium perenne | reverse complement strand
AGATAAAATCGTTACGGACATGCCAAATGGCCCATAGTAAAGCGCACACACCAACTCTAATATGACATTTATATTTTTTCAACATCCCATTTAACCAATTCTAGAACAAATTTGTAATATTAGTCGGCGGTGAAATATTGAAAGTCATAAAAATAATTCTCCACAGATCTCTTGCGAAAGGACAAGTAAAAAAACAAATGGTTTATTGTTTCATCTTGATCACAAAAACAATATTTAGAACAATCCTTCCAATTTCGTTTAATTGAATTATCTTTGGTTAGGATCACCTTAGGATGAAGGAACCACATAAAAATTCTGATTTTAAATGGCACCTTAATTTTCCAAATGTAATTCTTGAGATAGACCGTACGTCCATTTAGCAAGTCAAGGTACATCGATCTAACAGTAAATAACCCCGAGGGAGTTGGGTTCCACCAGTAAACATCCTCATCATCGGATAGCTGAACATGCGTAAGTCTCGACACCAAGTGAACCCATCTATCCCATTTATTTCTCGATAGGACTCTCGTAAAACCTATGTTCAGAGCAGTCGAGGACATGAACATTGGCTACTGTAATTTGCAATGTGATATAAGGTTGGTATCTTCCCAAAATCTAGTATTCTGACCATTTCCTATCACAAGTGAGCCTCTCTTAAAAAAAATCGTCTTTAACATTCATGAACCCTTTCTTAAATGGAGAGTCTGTTGGTTTTGCTGAAACCTGAGAAAGAATTTTAGTTCTTAAATATTTTTTTGTAGGAGTTCTTGCCACACACCTTGTTCATTCATAAGCTTATATAGCCATTTGCTAAGTAAACTTGTATTCTTTAAATCTAAAACTTCTACTCCTAATCCACCTTGATCCTTCGGCCTACAAATAATATCCCATTTTGTTAACCTATATTTTTTCTTGTGGCCATCACTTTTCCAAAAGAAACGAGATATGAAAAATTCTAACCTTTTCCTTACCCCTATAGGTATTTCTAAGAACGACAACATAAACATAGGTAAACTTGTAAGAGCAGAGTTTATAAGAACAAGGTGATCTCCATAAGATAGCATCTTGCTAACCTAACTACTGAGTTTCTTCTCAAAACGATCTTCTACCAGTTTCCAGTCAACATTTTTTAATTTTCTAAAATGAATAGAAATCCCCAAATCCCCAGATACCTAAATGGTAGCGATTCTATATCACAACCAAAAAAAAAAATCTTGTAATCTGTCTCAACATCTTTAGCCTTCCAAAAACAAAAAATCTTACTCTTATAAAAGTTTATTTTGAGACCCGACAACTGTTAAAAAATACAAAGCACTAATTTCATATTAAGAGCTTTGTCTAAATCATGCTCCATAAAGAGAATAGTATCATCTGCGTATTGCAGGATGGAGATTCCACCATCGACTAGATGTGGAATCAAACCACCAACTTAACCATCGGCTTTGGCACGTGCTATCATGATTGCTAACATATCCGCGGCAATGTTAAATAAAATAGGGGATAAATAGGATCTCCCTGATGCAACCCTTTCTTAGTTTGGAAGTAATGACCTATGTCATCATTGACTCTAATACCGACACTTCCCTTCTCTATGTATCGTTGGACCCACTCACACCATTTAGGGTCGAAACCCTTCATACGCATAGTCTATTGAAGGAAAGCCCATGGCGGCTAGGTGAGGGTATGCGATGTGGAAGCTGGCTCAGGCGAACTACCTCGTCGAAATGCCCAGCGGAGGGGACGCGTGTCGCGCAAGAGAAGAACTAGGGGAGAGGCATAGGTGAACTGCACCAGCTAGGACACTGGCAGGTGGTACTCATCCTACTTTTACCTACGTGACACAGGGCGCATCTTCCATCCAGGGCGCGTAGCGGGAATAGCCCTAGGACGCCGAAAACGCTATTGGGTTGCACTTGACAGAAAAAATCTTTAAAACTGGACACTCTCTCATGCCCCAAAATCCTTTTACAAGATGGTTTAGAGGCCGCGACTGGGGATGCAAAACAAACGATGGCAGGATCAGCTTGGTTGGCTAACACATGTGGCTGCACCTCGATCCAGCACGAGTGGTAGAGATCAAATATCAAGTTAATTATGCTACATTGTACCGTCCAGACGTACGAAACAAAGAGAGGACAGCGCGTGAACCACGAGCGGGCCCTTGGATAAATCTATCCAGGGAAGAAGCCATAGTGACCCAGATTGAGGCGACTTGAGGATTTTATCCGGCCGCAAGGAACCTGCGAGAATCACACGACCTCGATCCCCGCCGACAATGGCCAAGTGGCCACGAATAATGGAGAGCGGCATTCTCCCTGCCGGCCGGCCCACACGGCTTCGGACCACGGGTGATCGAGCCGGGGAAACTAGCCAACCTGTGCGAAAGCTAAGTCAGATCAGAGGAAGATCCGGCGAGATCGTCGTCGCCAGCGCAGGCGCGGCTATGCGACGGGCGGGAATGGACCGGAATTCGGATTCCGCCGCCCACTTGCGGCCACCCGCCGTCACGTGGAGCATCCGGCCACCACCATCGTGCGACGGTTTCCTCCGTCCCTGTCCGTACGCGCGTCTACGTCTCCGCGTATGCCGTATGCGAGTGCGCGCACGAACGCCGGAGTGGTTCCTTTTCCCGTGATTTTTACGGCGGAGGTCGACCGGCCGGCGTCCATCATTGGAAAATGACCCGGTGCTAGCACTAGCAGTAGCTAGCCGGGGAGCACGATTATGTCCCGGTGACCACCACCGGCCGGCGAGCGTGCGGGTTCGCCGCCTTGCTTGTCGCTCAAGTCACGACTCACGAGGACAGCGACGTGGTATGCTCATGGAGCACACACGTGCATCGTTTGTCTGGCGTCCGGCGTTGCACCGCTAGGCTACCTAGCAGCGAGGGGCTTCTCATGTTTTGCTATGCAAGTTATATAGGTCGTACGTACGCTACTCGCCTACTCCATATAGCAGGAAGTGGAAAAGGAGGCGCACGTGGAGCTTCTGAAAGTAAAAGAACATTTTGAGGGTATGCTGGGAGTTTAGGGTATATCAGCTTCTCTTTAGTATTAATCTGCTACAGTGCTACCCAATCTCATGCAACGTATATGCACGCCATGATGCGAGCTTTTAGAACGTGAGCAGCATCATCGAAAACTTGTTGATTACTATTCAAGCAACTGAATTTTCCTCAATGAGTGCCGGCATACGCTCTTGGTGCGGACATTTTGCGTGGAGAGAAGATTTTGTGCCGCGCTTTACTGTGAGAGTTTGCGTAAATGGGCATAGACAAATGCAGAACTTTGCTCTTAGTGCACGAGCATCGGGGAATCGGTCTGGGCAGCCCTTTACAGCATGTCCACTCGCGTCCCTAAAACGGCCCTCACAGATATTTGGAGTTTCATTTCCAGCCACGTGTTCTAAAGGCTCTTTTCGTCCGGCGTGGTCTAATATGGTGTCCAGCGCTCACCCCGCTTCACAGAGGACACTCCGGGCACGCCGGACACAACGAAATGCGAGGCGAGGAGACGCGGGTCCGACGCGTCAGCGACACGGAAGTCTAAAACCCCGTCGCCTACCTCTGGTCAAGCGACGTTAATGGTGCCGTGCTTTCTTAGGCAACGCAGTGATGTGTCTCGTCGTGCATGGCCGCGTGGCCATCCGCGCCGGCATTTATTGCGGCCAACGCCTCGCTGCTGCTTCGCCCGCCGCCACTGTACAATAAGAGCGCCCCTCCTTTCTTCCCCATTTCAATCTGGCAACTCTAATCTCTCGCCGCTCCCAATCTCCTCTTCCCTCGCCGCTCCAATCTCGCCGCTCCCAATGTCATCCTCCCGCAAGAACGTCGCGCCGAATGGCTTCGGCCGCGGCAGCCTCACTGTGGCGGAGGCGCGGGCGCTGTACCGTGCGGGGTATCCTGTCCCGCGGGACATGCGCCTGCCAAGCAGCAGCGGCTGGAGGATGGCCGTCAACGGGGTCGGCATCCCGCCGCCGCCGCCGCAGGGCACAGAGCGCTGGAGGGACACGATCAGGGCCCGACGGGCTCACCTCAGCGCCGAGGAGCGAGCTGATCAGACCTAGGACCCACCGGTAACGACGACTGGTGGGCGGACTACTTCCAGGCGCAACACGACGTCGAGATGAACAGCACCGCCGGCCTCAACGGCCGGAGGAACACCTAGAACAGGGAGGGGCGCCTCCGCTTCTGAGGCATTTCCGGGCGCACCCCGGAGCACGCCGTCGACGGCATCCAGAACAGCGCCCCAAGGCTGGAGATGATGATGTCGCCGCCACCATCTCCTTCACCCACAACACTCTGGCAGCCGAGGAGGACGTACTCGTCCTCCTCGAACTCTTCTTCCTTAGGACCGACACGATCGGCGCCTTTGTCGCACCTCGCCACGCCCTACACCGTGCCTAAGAGCGAGGTGAAGGATGAGCCGGAGTTCGCGACGCCGCCCATCAATCGGGGGCGCGGCGGCAACAACATCAACATCCACGAACCAGCGCGGCAGCAGCACAGGTGCGCCGGCGGCTCCCTCCTCTTCCCGAGGCCGGAGGTGAAGGAGGAGCAGGAAGATGTCGTGAAGGATGCGCGGTTGGCGGAGTACGAGCAACAGCATCGCCTCATCGCCAGCAGTGACGACCCCGATGATTGTCCAGGGTTGCACGCGGTGTTCACAACATCGTTGAACGACAAGGACGCCTACAGGGGCGACCTCAACGGCGGCGATCGCAATGTCCATCCGCGGTGCCGGGAAGCCGCTCGTCGACCTTACCAACGACGACGAAGCTGGACTAAGCGACGCGGTGAAGGACGAGCCCGTCGACGAGCCCAACAAGCGCGGCAAGTAGGACGTCGTCGTCGACGACATGTACAACTTCCACCAGTACTACGACCTCTCTGGTCGCTACAAGTACTAGTAGAGTTTAGGTTTAAATTTCATCGAATTTCGTTCGAATCTATGTAACATATAGCAAGTTTCAATAAATTTATCTGTTTTCGATTAAAAATTAGTAAAATCTTAAATTCTATTTGGGGGACACGGCTGGGAGCGACGTCTCCAAACACGGCACGAACAAAACACGTCCTCCAACCACTAAATCCGGCGCCATTTGGTGTATGTTTTGGGAGACGCGGCTCTTATTCCAACGATGACACATATATATATATATATGCCTTTTGTTCTAATTCGTTGAACTGAAAACTAGCTTTTTTTATTTTGAGAGAGAATGAAAACTAGCTAACTGGGCTAGCAAATCGTGCGGGGATTTCTGAGATCACCATAATGAAAATAATCGTCGTGAAATGATTGGACGATTAGCTTGGCTAGTGGGCTGGCTAGCGGTACATGTGGCTGCACCTCCAGCACTGGACAGTGTGGTCAGTAGCCACGAGGTGGACATTTGACAAATCAACCCAAGTCTACGGTGTCCGGCGCCTCAAGCCCATCCCCGCTAACGTTCCGGGCACACCGGACACAACGAAAAACGAGGAGAGGAGTGGCGGGACTGACGTGTTAGCGGCAAATTGAAGTTTAACCTAACCGTCGCCTACCTCGCGACAGAAATTATTGAAGCGCAGCGACGGTGCAGTTCCCGCAAAGGCGCAGCGAAGCGTCTCATCGTGTCTAGCTCTGCGTCCCGGCATTAATGAGCGCCACCGCTCCCCCATCTCCCTCTGGCCTATAAAAAGGATCGCTCTCTCATCGTCCCTCACACACAAACCCTAGTGCCTCTCTCCCCCAACCCTAGCCGCCACCATCTCGAAATAGGCTTTCGCCCCGCTATATTAATATAGCAACCAACCAACCGATACAAGATAGAGATCAACGCTGGGGCAAGCAGCACATCGAAGCCCAAGAGAAAAACAGAAGAAGAAAAAAGAAAGCAATGTCGACCAAGTCGGATCAACGAAAACGCTAATGATCCGCCATCGTTGCGCCCTCTGGAGAATTCCCACCACAAACTTAGCCCCCCGAAGCGCCGCATACCAAAGCAACACCTTCAAGAAGGGATGCGCCGATGACGACGCTGCTGCCCGGAAAAATCCTAGGGTTTCCCCCGGTATGCGGGAGGGATGTGGGGAGGGGGGGGGGACCCAGCGCTTCCAAGAAGGAATGGCGGCGCCCGCAGGCGTCACCACGTTGGTGTCGGATTGGATTTCTCCCAACCCCCAAAGAACCACGACCCCGGATGCTCCATCGCACTCCGCCCACCTCACCACCCACCAGCTCGCGCCACCACGGTCTTGGAGTCACTACCGCCGTCTCACCGTGGTCAAGCAACGACGACCGACCGAAACGAGAAGAGACAACCAGGGCCAGGAGGCGGCTGAACAGCGGCAACGCGGGAGGGCACAACCTCCATCGTCGCCTGCGGTAACCGACCGGACGTGGCTCCAGGAGCAAACCAGGCCCCTACTTGCCCGGCCGAGCCCGGTGATACGACCATTTTGCATCACTATTTTATATCATAATTTACTGTTATTCATTGATATATTTCATATTTAGAAGTGATACTTATGTTATTTCATCTATTTTTCATGTTTCATGATTATTGGAGAATCGCGCACCGGAGTCAGGATTCTGCTAGAAAAAATACCGTCAGAATGCAATATTTCGGAAGATCGGCAATTGATGGAAATTATACTGAAAATCCTATTTTTCCAGAAGACGGAAGCAACCAAAAAAAGGAGCAAAGGAGGGCCGCCATGGGCCCCCCCTAGGCCGGCGCGGGCCCAGGCCTAGCCGCGCCGCCTTGTGGGGAGGGGGCCCACAGCCCCCTCTGGCCTCCTCTCCTTCGTGTACTCCTTCGTCCCGAAAACCTAAGCTCGACAGAATAGTCGCAAGGAGTCACAACCGCCTCTGCGGGGCGGAAAACACCAGAGAGAAAAGAGCTCTCCGGCAGGCTGAAATCTGCCGGGGAAATTCCCTCCCGGAGGGGGAAATCGATGCCATCGTCACCGCCATCAAGCTGGACATCATTGGGATCATCATCACCATCATCTCCATCATCATCACCGCCATCTCCACCGCTGCACCTCGTCACCGCTGTAACAATTAGGGTTGGATCTTGATTGTTTGATAGGGGAAACTCTCCCGGTATTGATTTCTACTTGTTATTGATGCTATTGAGTGAAACCATTGAACCAAGGTTTATGTTCAGATTGTTATTCATCATCATATCACCTCTGATCATGTTCCATATGATGTCTCGTGAGTAGTTCATTTAGTTCTTGAGGACATGGGTGAAGTCTAAATGTTAGTAGTGAATTATGTTGGGTAATATTCAATGGTTTGATATTTAAGTTATGGTGTTATTCTTCTAGTGGTGTCATGTGAACGTCGACTACATGATACTTCACCTTTATGGGCCTAGGGGAATACATCTTGTATTCGGTTGCCAATTGCGGGGTTGCCGGAGTGACAGAAACCTAAACTCCCGTTGGTATATCGATACAGTTGGGATAGCAGGATCTCAGAGTTTAAGGCTGTGGTTAGATTTATCTTAATTACTTTCTTGTAGTTGCGGATGCTTGCAAGGGGTATAATCACAAGTATGTATTAGTCCTAGGAAGGGCGGTGCATTAGCATAGGTTCACCCACATGACACTTATCAAAACAATGAAGATTAATCAGCTATATGAAGCGAAAGCACTAGACTAAATTCCCGTGTGTCCTCAAGAACGTTTGGTCATTATAAGTAAACAAACCGGCTTGTCCTTTGTGCTAAAAGGGATTGGGCCACTCGCTGCAATTATTTCTCTCGCATTTTACTTACTCGTACTTTATTCATCTGCTATATCAAAACCCCCTGAATACTTGTCTGTGAGCATTTACAGTGAATCCTTCATCGAAACTGCTTGTCAACACCTTCTGCTCCTCGTTGGGATCGACACTCTTATTTATCGAAAATACTACGATACACCCCCTATACTTGTGGTTCATCAAGACTATTTTCTGGCGCCGTTGCCGGGGAGTGAAGCGCTATTGGTAAGTGGAATTGGTAAGGGAAACATTTACTGTGCGTGCTGATTTTATTTTTGTCTGTTGCTATAATTCATTATAGAGAGATCTTCTCTTGAATTTCTGTTTGGAAAATCTACTACTACTGCAAAGGTAGTGGATGAGGCGCCAGGTGAGAAAGAGGTTCCATACAAAATACCTATGAAAATTATTGAACGTGTTGTGGATAACCGCTATGAAGGGGATGTAACTGTCCATCCTGGAGATCATTTACTGTTTTTACATGAAATATGCGGTTTATTCAAGTGTGCAGGTATTGCTATGGATGAAGTTAGGAAGAAACTATTCTCTATATCGCTGTCTGGTAAAGCGGCGCATTGGTATAAATTACTGAATAATGGGGATTCTCTTGATTGGAAGGATATTGTGCCTCTATTTTATTCTAAATTCTATCCTCCAAGTGAAATTCACAAAGACCGGAACCGCATATATAATTTCTGGCCTCATGATGGAGAGAGTATTGCCCAAGCATGGGGGAGATTGAAGTCTTTAATGCTCAAATGCCCCATTCATGAGCTTCCTGGTAATATCATTATTGATAATTTCTATGCAAGGCTTTCTTTTCAAGACAAGACCTTGCTGGATACTTCTTGTTCTGGATCATTTACACGCAACAAAGAAGAGTTTAAAAGAGACCTTCTTGATCGAATTCAGGAGAATACTGAAGGATGGGAGAACGACAAAGGTAGAGAGTCAGGTATAAACTATGATTATAAATGCATTGAAGCTTTTATGGATACTGATAAATTTCGTAATATGAGTGCTACTTATGGTCTTGATTCTCAAGTCGTTGCAAATCTTTATAAAGCTTTTGCCTCTCATTTTGAATTGCCTAGGAAGAATTTTGATAAGTATCATGAACCGTATAAAGATAAAATTGATTCATCTATAAATAAATGTGTTGTAATTGAAACTGTTGATCATGTTCTTCCGGAAGCTTATATTGAAAAAACTCCTTTCCCTGCTAAAATGAAGGAGTATTCTGTTATAAATAGTGCGGTTAATAAAAGTGAAAAGAAACCTACAGAACCTGAAGAGCAAATAAAGGTTGAACCTGCTATTGCAATAGTTAAAGATCTTGTGACTGAAAATGTAGAAGATGGTCATATTATTTTCTGTGAAGATGCTTCTAATATTGTTTCACATCCTAATAAGTCTAGGAAAACCAGTGTTCCTATGCTCTCTGTTAGAATTGGTGATCATTGCTATTATGGTTTATGTGATATTGGTGCAAGTATTAGTGCCATTCCTTATGAGCTTTACACGGAGATCATGCATGAAATTGGTTCTTGTGAACTTGAAGATATTGATGTGGTTATTCGGCTGGCCAATAGAGAAACTATTTCTCCAATTGGTATTGTTCGAGATGTGGAAGTTCTATGTGGTAAGATTAAATATCCTGCTGACTTTTTGGTACTTGGTTCTGCTGCTAGTAAGTATTGTCCTATCATTTTTGGTAGACCTTTTCTAAATACTCGTGGAGCTGTTATAGATTGCAAGAAAGAGAAAATTGTGACTAAATTTGCTGGTGAATCTTATGAGTTTAATTTTTCTAAATTTGCCGAAACTCCTTATAAAGCTGATTTGCTTAATAATGATTTTAGAGTTGAACAATGTGCATCTATTGCTCTTGCTCCTAATAATCCTTTGCAGCAACATTTGGAGAATAGTGAGAGTGAAGTTTTTAGGGAAGAAAGAAATGAGCTTGATGAAATTTTCCTTCGTCAACCTATTCTTAAGCATGATTTACCGGTTGAGGATCTAGGTACAACACCACCACCAAAGGAAGATCCAGTTTTTGATTTAAAACCATTGCCTGATAATCTTAAATATGCTCATATTGATGATAAGAAAATATATCATGTTATTATTAGTTCTAAGCTTTCAGAGTTTGAGGAAGAAAGGTTATTGGAAATATTGAAGAAACACCGAGGAGCTATTGGCTACACTCTTGATGACTTGAAGGGGATTTCTCCCTCTATTTGCCAAAATGCCATCAATATGGAAGATGATGCAAAGCCTGTTGTTGAACATCAGCGTCGTCTAATTCCTAAGATGAAGGATGTGGTAAGGAATGAGGTATTAAAACTTCTTGAAGCTGGTATTATATATCCTATTGCTGATAGTAGATGGGTTAGTCCTGTGCATTGTGTTCCTAAGAAAGGAGGAATGACTGTTGTGCCTAATGATAGTGATGAGCTCATCCCTCAAAGAGTAGTTGTAGGGTATAGAATGTGCTTTGATTATCGAAAAGTTAATAAAGTTACTAAGAAAGATCATTACCCTTTACCTTTTATTGATCAAATGTTAGAAAGGTTGTCTAAAAATACTCATTTTTGCTTTCTTGATGGTTATTCTGGGTTTTCACAAATTGCTGTTAAAACTAAAGATCAAGAGAAAACCACTTTCACTTGTCCCTATGGAACTTATGCTTATAGGCGTATGCCTTTTGGTTTATGTAATGCTCCTGCTACTTTTCAAAGATGCATGTCTGCTATTTTTCATGGCTTTTGTGAGAATATTGTAGATGTATTCATGGATGATTTTTCTGTCTATGGTAATTCTTTTGATAATTGCTTGCGAAACCTTGATAAAGTTTTGCAGAGATGTGAAGAAACTAACCTTGTTCTTAATTGGGAGAAATGCCACTTTATGGTTAATGAAGGAATTGTATTGGGACATAAAATTTCTGAAAGAGGTATTGAAGTTGATAGAGCTAAAGTGGAAGCAATTGAGAAGATGCCCTATCCTAGGGATGTTAAAGGTATTCGTAGTGTTCTTGGTCATGCTGGGTTTTATAGGAGGTTTATTAAAGACTTCTCCAAGATTTCAAAACCTCTTACTAATCTTCTTCAAAAAGATGTACCTTTTGTTTTTGATGATGATTGTAAGGAAGCTTTTGAAACTCTTAAGAAAGCTTTAACAATTGCTCCTATAGTTGAACCTCCTGATTGGAACTTACCTTTTGAAATTATGTGTGATGTTAGTGATTTTGCTGTAGGTGCTGTTCTTGGACAGCGAGTAGATAAAAAACTGAATGTTATTCATTATGCTAGTAAAACTCTTGATGCTGCTCAAAGAAATTATGCTACAACTTAAAAAGAATTGTTAGTTGTAGTCTTTGCTTGTGATAAGTTTAGATCCTATATTGTTGATTCAAAAGTTACAATCCATACTGATCAGGCTGCAATTAGATACCTTATGCAAAAGAAAGATGCTAAGCCAAGGCTTATTAGATGGGTGCTTTTGTTACAAGAATTTGATTTGCATATTATAGATAGGAAAGGTGCTGATAATCCTGTTGCTGATAATTTGTCTAGATTGGAAAATATTGCTTATGATCCTGTTCCTGTTAATGATAGTTTTCCAAATGAACAATTGGCTATAATAAAGGTGAGCTCGCGAGACAGTCCTTGGTATGCTGATTATGCTAACTTTATTGTTTCCAAGTACTTGCCTCCAACCTTTTTAGCTCAGCAAAGGAGGAAATTCTTTTATGACTTGAGGCATTATTTTTGGGATGACCCACACTTATATAAAGAAGGAGTGGATGGTATTCTGCGAAGATGTGTTCCCGAATATGAACAACAAGAGATATTGAGTAAATGTCATGGTAGTGCTTATGGAGGACATCACGCCGGAGATAGAACTGCGCAAAAGGTTCTACAATCAAGTTTTTATTGGCCAACTCTCTTTAAAGATGCAAGAAAGTTCATTTTATCTTGTGATGAATGTCAAAGGGTTGGTAATATCTCCAGACGCAATGAAATGCCTATGAATTATACTCTTGTTATTGAACCATTTGATTGTTGGGGATTTGACTTCATGGGACCTTTCCCTTCTTCAAAGGTAACACTCATATACTTGTCGCTGTTGATTATGTTACTAAATGGGTGGAAGCCATACCCACAAAAAGTGCTGATGGTGAGACCTCTTTAAGAATGCTTTTGGATATTATATTTCCTAGATTTGGAGTTCCTAGATATCTTATGACTGATGGGGGTTCTCATTTTATTCATGGAGGTTTTAGAAAAACTATTGCTAAATATGGTATTAATCATAGAATTGCTTCTGCTTATCATCCTCAAACTAGTGGGCAAGTAGAATTATCAAATAGAGAGATTAAATCTATCTTGCAAAAGACTGTTAATAAATCTAGAAAGAATTGGGCTAGTAAATTGAAGGAAGCACTATGGGCTTATAGAACTGCTTATAAAAATCCCATGGGTATGTCACCTTATAAAATGATTTATGGAAAAGCTTGTTATTTACCTTTAGAACTAGAGCACAAAGCTTATTGGGCTGTAAGAGAACTAAATAAAGATCCTAAACTTGCCGGTAAGAAGAGGTTGCTACAATTGAGTTCTCTAGATGAATGGAGGAGTGAAGCTTATGAAAATGCTAAACTCTTTAAAGAGAAAGTTAAGAAATGGCACGATAGAAGAATTATCAAAAGAGAATTTAATGTTGGGGATAAAGTCCTATTGTATCGGTCTCGTCTCAGATTTTTTGCAGGGAAATTACTCTCAAAATGGGAAGGACCATATGTCATTGTGGAGGTGTATCGTTCAGGAGCAATTAAAATTAGTTCTCTGCAAGGCGATGCCACACAAGTGGTGAATGGACAAAGACTCAAGCATTATATCTCTGGATATTCTTATAATGAAGATGTTGATATTATTCGAGTGGTGACTCCGGAAGCTTTCATCAAAGGTCAAATTGACAGTTCTGCAGAGTTCGACTTTGAATAGGTAACAGTACTGGTAATAAAAAGTCCACGTTTAACTTTTCGAACAATGTTTTTGCTGTTTTTGGAAAATATGAAAAATTACGAGATCGAAACGGAGTGGAGGAGACGCACGAGGGCGTGCCCCCATAGGCCGGCGCGGGCCCCAGCCTGGCCGCGCCGACCTATGAGGAGGGCCCCTCGTTGCCCCTCTCCGACTCTGGTTCGACCTGGTACTTTCCTTATGTCGTAAAAATTTCTTCTATATAATCCCCCGGACCCCTGGAGGTCCGTATATCGTTTTCTCGACCTGTTTTGTTTCGAGCTATTTTCTGCCAGGATCTGTCTTTGATCTAGAAGCACCATGGTCTCCAACAACAAGGGCAAGGAGCTTTCGGAGGAAGAAGTGAAGAAGATGTCGTCAGAACAAGAGCAACAAGCTGTTGGGAGTAAGCAAATCTTGGTGGGATCTATTGACGCTCGACGTTCCTTTTCTCATAACTTGCAGGGACCCTTACCACCTGCTCCTAGCCTCGACTCTTTCCCTGTTTTGGAAGAAGCTTTATGGGTCACCGATGAGTTTTGTGATCAATATCGTGCTCTGAGAAGGGAAGTGGAGATACTTCAGGAGGAGAATCACCGACTTCGAAGAATGCTAGAGCGGTTCCTCACTCCCATCGAGGTTGTCCCATCATCAACACCACCGCCGAAGGAGTAATTCATCATTGGTATTGGCATCCCCTTGGTTTGTTCCAAGCTTGGGGGAGTGCCGCGGTATCACATCATCACTATCTTTTTACTTTTTACTATCAAGTAGTGTCATATCATGAGTAGGGAAGTTATCATATAAGATGGATTGCAGTGTGGAAGTATCTCTCTTTAGTTTGTTGTCTATGTATCCCTTGGTGTGAGTTATCGTTATGGAATATTAATGAGAAGTCTTATCATTTACATATTGCACATCTTATTTTAGTTTGCAATCTCTATTATATGATTGATCTTGTTATTAGTATTGGTATCACTTTGGGAGCATTGAGTAAATCTATTTGGTTTTGGCAAACTTAGCATTGGTCAATAGCAACAACACTTTGAGGTTTAAGTAGAAAAGAGAAATACATGTAGTTGTTTCATTGTCTTTCTTTCTTGCTAGCTCTTAGCTTATTATTCTGAAGTTAAAATTGTTTGTGCTTACAAGGAAGATGCATGATTGTTTCTATCACATGTATATTTGTTTGTTTCCCTCAACTCTCATGCTTGCTAATCAACCTTGCTAGCCAAAAACCTGTACTGAGAGGGAATACTTCTCATGCATCCAAACCTTAACCCAAAACCTATGCCATCAGTGTCCACCATAACTACCTACTATGTGGTATTTCCTGCCATTCCAAGTAAATACTTCATGAGCTACTGATGGCGTGTAACTCACACGTTCGTTGGGAACCCCAAGAGGAAGGTATGATGCGCACAGCAGCAAGTTTTCCCTCAGAAAGAAACCAAGGTTTATCGAACCAGGAGGAGCCAAGAAGCACGTTGAAGGTTGATGGCGGCGGGATGTAGTGCGGCGCAACACCAGGGATTCCGGCGCCAACGTGGAACCTGCACAACACAACCAAAGTACTTTGCCCCAACGAAACAGTGAGGTTGTCAATCTCACCGGCTTGCTGTAACAAAGGATTAACCGTATTGTGTGGAAGATGATTGTTTGCAGAAAACAGTAGAACAGTATTGCAGTAGATTGTATTTCAGTATTGAGAATTGGACCGGGGTCCACAGTTCACTAGAGGTGTCTCTCCCATAAGATAAACAGCATGTTGGGTGAACAAATTACAGTTGGGCAATTGACAAATAAAGAGGGCATGACCATGCACATACATATTATGATGAGTATAGTGAGATTTAATTGGGCATTACGACAAAGTACATAGACCGCCATCCAGCATGCATCTATGCCTAAAAAGTCCACCTTCAGGTTATCATCCGAACCCCCTCCAGTATTAAGTTGCTAACAACAGACAATTGCATTAAGTATTGCGCGTAATGTAATCAGTAACTACATCCTTGAACATAGCACCAATGTTTTATCCCTAGTGGCAACAACACATCCATAACCTTAGAACTTTCTGTCACTGTCCCAGATATCAATGGAGGCATGAACCCACTATCGAGCATAAATACTCCCTCTTGGAGTTACAAGCATCTACTTGGCCAGAGCATCTACTAGTAATGGAGAGCATGCAAGATCATAAACAACACATAGACATAACTTTGATAATCAACATAACAAGTATTCTCTATTCATCGGATCCCAACAAACGCAACATATAGAATTACAGATAGATGATCTTGATCATGTTAGGCAGCTCACAAGATCCGACAATGATAGCACAATGGGGAGAAGACAACCATCTAGCTACTGCTATGGACCCATAGTCCAGGGGTAGACTACTCACTCATCACTCCGGAGGCGACCATGGCGGCGTAGAGTCCTCCGGGAGATGATTCCCCTCTCCGGCAGGGTGCCGGAGGCGATCTCCTGGATCCCCCAAGATGGGATCAGCGGCGGCGGCGTCTCTGGAAGGTTTTCCGTATCGTGGCTCTCGGTACTGGGGGTTTCGCGACGGAGGCTTTAAGTAGGCGGAAGGGCAGGTCAGGAGGCGGCACGAGGGCCCCACACTACAGGTCGGCGCGGCCAAGGGGCAGGCCGCGCCGCCCTAGGGTGTGGGCGCCTCGTGGCCCCACTTCGTCTCCTCTTCGGTCTTCTGGAAGCTTCGTGGCAAAATAGGACCCTGGGCGTTGATTTCGTCCAATTCCGAGAATATTTCCTTACTAGGATTTCTGAAACCAAAAACAGCAGAAAACAGCAACTGGCACTTCGGCATCTTGTTAATAGGTTAGTTCCAGAAAATGCACGAATATGACATAAAGTGTGCATAAAACATGTAGATAACATCAATAATGTGGCATGGAACATAAGAAATTATCGATACGTTGGAGACGTATCAGCATCCCCAAGCTTAGTTCTGCTCGTCCCGAGCAGGTAAAACGATAACAAAGATAATTTCTGGAGTGACATGCCATCATAACCTTGATCATACTATTTGTAAAGCATATGTAGTGAATGCAGCGATCAAAACAATGTATATGACATGAGTAAACAAGTGAATCATAAAGCAAAGACTTTTCATGAATAGCACTTCAAGACAAGCATCAATAAGTCTTGCATAAGAGTTAACTCATAAAGCAATAATTCGTAGTAAAAGCATTGAAGCAACACAAAGGAAGATTAAGTTTCAGCGGTTGCTTTCAAGTTGTAACATGTATATCTCATGGATAATTGTCAACATAGAGTAATATAATAAGTGCAATAAGCAAGTATGTAGGAATCAATGCATAGTTCACACAAGTGTTTGCTTCTTGAGGTGGAGAGAAATAGGTGAACTGACTCAACAATGAAAGTAAAAGAATGGTCCTCCATAGAGGAAAAGCATCGATTGCTATATTTGTGCTAGAGCTTCTATTTTGAAAACATAAAGAGAGCATAAAAAATAGGGTTTTGAGAGGTGTATGTTGTTGTCAACGAATGGTAGCGGGTACTCTAACCCCCTTGCCAGGCAAACCTTCAAAGAGCGGCTCCCATTTTATTTTATTTTTGGGTGGCACTCCTTCCAACCTTTCTTTCACAAACCATGGCTAACCGAATCCTCGGGTGCCTGCCAACAATCTCATACCATGAAGGAGTGCCTTTTTATTTTAGTTTTATTATGATGACACTCCTCCCAACCTTTGCTTACACAAGCCATGGCTAACCGAATCCTTCGGGTGCCGTCCAACAATCACATACCATGGAGGAGTGTCTATTTTTGTTAATTAATTTGGGACTGGGAATCCCATTGCCAGCTCTTTTTGCAAAATTATTGGATAAGCGGATGAAGCCACTAGTCCATTGGTGAAAGTTGCCCAACAAGATTGAAAGATAAACACCACATACTTCCTCATGAGCTATAAAACATTGACACAAATCAGAGGTGATAAATTTTGAATTGTTTAAAGGTAGCACTCAAGCAATTTACTTTGGAATGGCGGAGAAATACCATGTAGTAGGTAGGTATGGTGGACACAAATGGCATAGTGGTTGGCTCAAGTATTTTGGATGCATGAGAAGTATTCCCTCTCGATACAAGGTTTAGGCTAGCAAGGCTTATTTGAAACAAACACAAGGATGAACCGGTGCAGCAAAACTCACATAAAAGACATATTGTAAACATTATAAGACTCTACACCGTCTTCCTTGTTGTTCAAACTCAATACTAGAAATTATCAAGACCTTAGAGAAACCAAATATGCAAACCAAATTTTAGCATGCTCTATGTATTTCTTCATTAATGGGTGCAAAGCATATGATGCAAGAGCTTAAACATGAGCACAACAATTGTCAAGTATCACATTACCCAAGACATTATAGCAATTACTACATGTATCATTTTCCAATTCCAACCATATAACAATTTAACGAAGAAGAAACTTCGCCATGAATACTATGAGTAGAGGCTAAGGACATACTTGTCCATATGCTACAGAGGAGCGTGTCTCTCTCCCATAAAGTGAATGCTAGGATCCATTTTATTCAAACAAAACAAAAAAAACAAAAACAAACCGACGCTCCAAGCAAAGCACATAAGATGTGATGGAATAAAAATATAGTTTCAGGGGAGGAACCTGATAATGTTGTCGATGAAGAAGGGGATGCCTTGGGCATCCCCAAGCTTAGACGCTTGAGTCTTCTTAGAATATGCAGGGGTGAACCACCGGGGCATCCCCAAGCTTAGAGCTTTCACTCTCCTTGATCATGTTGCATCATACTCCTCTCTTGATCCTTGAAAACTTCCTCCACACCAAACTTAGAACAACTCATTAGAGGGTTAGCGACAATAAAAATTAACATGTTCAGAGGTGACACAATCATTCTTAACACTTCTGGACATTGCATAAAGCTACTGGACATTCATGGATCAAAGAAATTCATCCAACATAGCAAAAGAGGCAATGCGAAATAAAAGGCAGAATCTGTCAAAACAGAACAGTTCGTATTGATGAATTTTATTGAGGCACCAGACTTGCTCAAATGAAAATGCTCAAATTGAATGAAAGTTGCGTACATATCTGAGGATCACTCACGTGAATTGGCATAATTTTCTGAGTTACCTACAGAGAAAACAGCCCAGATTTGTGACAGCAAAGAAATCTGTTTCTGCGCAGTAATCCAAATCTAGTATGAACTTTTCTATCAACGACTTTACTTGGCACAACAAAACACTAAACTAAGATAAGGAGAGGTTGCTACAGTAGTAAACAACTTCCAAGACACAAAATAAAAACAAAGTACTGTAGGTAAAAATATGGGTTGTCTCCCATAAGCGCTTTTCTTTAACGCCTTTCAGCTAGGCGCAGAAAGTGTGTATCAAGTATTATCGAAGGGTGGTACTCCTACAGCGGGATGTGGAGTTTTCTCAACCAGGCATAGTATATTAGATACATAAGTTTTATCATCTCCCTTTTCATTAGTCTTAGGCGTGCTACTCTCATCAAACAAATTTTCAGGAACAAGCCAAGCATAATTATTTTCTAGTGCATCATTCATAGCTAGGAGCTTACATGGTATTGGTGCTTTGATCTCCCCACCATCATTAATATTATTAGTGTACTTTATTCTATCCATATCCATCTTTTCAAGGAGACTAACAAAATTGGTATAAGAACCAAGCATATTAAATTTAGCAAAGACCTTTCTAGCCTCTCTTGCTATACCACCAAATTCTCTAAGAAGGGTTTCTAAAACAAAATCTTTCTTTTCCCCTTCTTCCATATCACCAAGTGTGAGAAACATGTGTTGGATTATAGGATTGAGATTAACAAATTTAGTTTCCAACATGCGAACTAAAGCAGCAGCAGCAATTTCATAAGTAGGGGCAAGGTCTACCAAGTGTCTATCCTCAAAATCGTCAATGGTACTAACATGGTTGAAAAATTCCTCTATATTATTTCTCCCAACTATAGACCCACGTCCTACCGGTATGTCTTTCATGGTGAAATTAAAAGGAAACATGATGAATCAAGTAAAGTAAATGCAAGTAACTAATTTTTTTGTGTTTTTGATATAGCAAACAAGATAGCAAAATAGAGTAAAACTAGCAACTAATTTTTTTTGTATTTTGATTTAGTGCAGCAAACAAAGTAGTAAATAAAACTAAGCAAGACAAAAACAAAGTAAAGAGATTGAGAAGTGGAGACTCCCCTTGCAGCGTGTCTTGATCTCCCAGCAACGGCGCGAGAAAAAGAGCTTGATGGCGTGTAACTCACACGTTCGTTGGGAACCCCAAGAGGAAGGTATGATGCGCACAGCAGCAAGTTTTCCCTCAGAAAGAAACCAAGGTTTATCGAACCAGGAGGAGCCAAGAAGCACGTTGAAGGTTGATGGCGGCGGGATGTAGTACGGCGCAACACCAGGGATTCCGGCGCCAACGTGGAACCTGCACAACACAACCAAAGTACTTTGCCCCAACGAAACAGTGAGGTTGTCAATCTCACCGGCTTGCTGTAACAAAGGATTAACCGTATTGTGTGGAAGATGATTGTTTGCAGAAAACAGTAGAAACGATGTGCAGTGGGATTGTATTTCAGTATTGAGAATTGGACCGGGGTCCACAGTTCACTAGAGGTGTCTCTCCCATAAGATAAACAGCATGTTGGGTGAACAAATTACAGTTGGGCAATTGACAAATAAAGAGGGCATGACCATGCACATACATATTATGATGAGTATAGTGAGATTTAATTGGGCATTACGACAAAGTACATAGACCGCCATCCAGCATGCATCTATGCCTAAAAAGTCCACCTTCAGGTTATCATCCGAACCCCCTCCAGTATTAAGTTGCTAACAACAGACAATTGCATTAAGTATTGCGCGTAATGTAATCAGTAACTACATCCTTGAACATAGCACCAATGTTTTATCCCTAGTGGCAACAACACATCCATAACCTTAGAACTTTACATCCTTTGTCCCGAGATATCAATGGAGGCATGAACCCACTATCGAGCATAAATACTCCCTCTTGGAGTTACAAGCATCTACTTGGCCAGAGCATCTACTAGTAACGGAGAGCATGCAAGATCATAAACAACACATAGACATAACTTTGATAATCAACATAACAAGTATTCTCTATTCATCGGATCCCAACAAACGCAACATATAGAATTACAGATAGATGATCTTGATCATGTTAGGCAGCTCACAAGATCCGACAATGATAGCACAATGGGGAGAAGACAACCATCTAGCTACTGCTATGGACCCATAGTCCAGGGGTAGACTACTCACTCATCACTCCGGAGGCGACCATGGCGGCGTAGAGTCCTCCGGGAGATGATTCCCCTCTCCGGCAGGGTGCCGGAGGCGATCTCCTGGATCCCCCGAGATGGGATCGGCGGCGGCGTCTTTGGAAGGTTTTCCGTATCGTGGCTCTCGGTACTGGGGGTTTCGCGACGGAGGCTTTAAGTAGGCGGAAGGGCAGGTCAGGAGGCGGCACGAGGGCCCCACACTACAGGTCGGCGCGGCCAAGGGGCAGGCCGCGCCGCCCTAGGGTGTGGGCGCCTCGTGGCCCCACTTCGTCTCCTCTTCGGTCTTCTGGAAGCTTCGTGGCAAAATAGGACCCTGGGCGTTGATTTCGTCCAATTCCGAGAATATTTCCTTACTAGGATTTCTGAAACCAAAAACAGCAGAAAAACAAGAATCGGCACTTCGGCATCTTGTTAATAGGTTAGTTCCAGAAAATGCACGAATATGACATAAAGTGTGCATAAAACATGTAGATAACATCAATAATGTGGCATGGAACATAAGAAATTATCGATACGTTGGAGACGTATCAGCTACCTTTAAACAATTCAAAATGCTTCTTAATTTGTGTCAATGTTTTATAGCTCATGAGGAAGTATGTGGTGTTTTATATTTCAATCTTGTTGGACAACTTTCACCAATGGACTAGTGGCTTCATCCACTTATCCAATAATTTTGCAAAAAGAGCTGGCAATGGGGTTCCCAGTCCCGATTAATTAACCTTCATAATTTTACAAATAGACACTCCTCCATGGTATGTGATTGTTGGAAGGCACCCGAGGATTCGGTTAGCCGTGGTTTGAGAAAGCAAAGGTTGGGAGGAGTGTCAACTCTATATAAAACTAAAATAAATAGACACTCCTTCATGGTATGTGAATGATTGGAAGGCACCCGAGGATTCGGTTAGCCATGGCTTATGAAAGAAAAGGTTGGAAGGAGTGTCACCCAAAAATAAAATATCATGGGAGCCGCTCTTTCAAAGTCTGTCTGGCAAGGGGGTTAGAGTACCCACTACCATTCGTTGACAACAACAAACAACTCTCAAAATTTTACTTTTATGCTCTCTATATGATTTCAAAACTGAAAAAGCTCTAGCACATGATTTAATCCCTGCTTCCCTCTGCGAAGGGCCTATCTTTTACTTTATGGTGAGTCAGTAAACCTATTTCCCTCCATCTTACGCAAGCAATTGAGTTGTTGTGATTGATACGTCTCAAACGTATCTATAATTTCTTATGTTCCATGCTACTTTCATGATGATACTCACATGTTTTATACACTTTATATGTCATTATTATGCATTTTCCGGCACTAACCTATTAACGAGATGCCGAAGAGCCGATTCTTTGTTTCTGCTGTTTTGGTTTCAGAAATCCTAGTAAGGAAATATTCTCGGAATTGGACGAAATCAACGCCCAGGGTCCTATTTTTGCACGAAGCTTCCAGAAGACCGAGGGGGAAAGGAAGTGGGGCCACGAGGCGCCACCACAACAGGGCGGCGCGGCCCAGGTCTTGGCCGCGCCGACCTGGCGTGTGGGGCCCTCGTGTGGCCCCCGCGTTGCCCTTCCGCCTACTTAAAGCCTTCGTCGCGAAACCCCCAGTACCGAGAGCCACGATACGGAAAACCTTACTGAGACGCCACCGCCGCCAATCCCATCTCGGGGGATTCAGGAGATCGCCTCCGGCACCCTGCCGGAGAGGGGATTCATCTCCCGGAGGACTCTACACCGCCATGGTCGCCTCCGGATTGATGAGTGAGTAGTTCACCCCTGGACTATGGGTCCATAGCAGTAGCTAGATGGTTGTCTTCTCCTCATGTGCTTCATTGTCGGATCTTGTGAGCTGCCTAACATGATCAAGATCATCTATCTGTAATGCTATATGTTGTGTTTGTTGGGATCCGATGGATAGAGAATACTATGTTATGTTGATTATCAATCTATTACCTATGTGTTGTTTATGATCTTGCATGCTCTCCGTTGTTAGTAGAGGCTCTGGCCAAGTTTTTGCTAGTAACTCCAAGAGGGAGTATTTATGCTCGATAGTGGGTTCATGCCTCCATTAAATGCAGGACGAGTGACGAAAGTTCTAAGGTTGTGGATGTGCTGTTGCCACTAGGGATAAAACATTGATGCTATGTTCGAGGATATAGTTATTGATTACATTACGCACCATACTTAATGCAATTGTCTGTTGCTTGCAACTTAATACCGGAAGGGGTTCGGATGATAACCTAAAAGTGGACTTTTTAGGCATAGATGCATGCTGGATAGCGGTCTATGTACTTTGTCGTAATGCCCAATTGAATCTCACAATATTCATCATATCATGTATGTGCATTGTCATGCCCTCTCTATTTTTCAATTGCCCAACTGTAATTTGTTCACCCAACATGCTATTTATCTTATGGGAGAGACACCTCTAGTGAACTGTAGACCCCGGTCCATTCTTTTACATCGAATACAATCTACTGCAATACTTGTTTTACTATTCTCTACAAACAATCATCATCCACACTATACATCTAATCCTTTGTAACAGCAAGCCGGTGAGATTGATAACCTCACTGTTTCGTTGGGACAAAGTACTTTGGTTGTGTTGTGCAGGTTCCACGTTGGCGCCAGAATCCCTGGTGTTGCGCTGCACTACACTCCGTCACCATCAACCTTCAACGTGCTTCTTGGCTCCTACTGGTTCGATAAACCTTGGTTTCTAACTGAGGGAAAACTTGCTGCTGTACACATCATACCTTCCTCTTGGGGTTCCCAACGGACGAGTGCTTTACCGTCACAAGGAAGCTACTACGCCACATCAATTGTGCGCAAGAAGTGATCAAACCATTTATATTGTGATCTACTTAATCATGCCTTTTACTTTTCCTTGTTTAGTACAAGTTTTATCTGAATGAATATAGCTTTGAAAGTTATCAATGATTATGAGGAGATTATTATGATTGAGTATGCAAGTTGTGCCATATAAACTTTAACATAAGAGCGCTGCTCGTTAGATAAGTACAATCTATTAATTGTTCTCTGACCAAGAACGAAGTTTGCCATCACCAATTATGATTTCTTACGCACCATTATTTGTGATTACCCTTTACTTGTTTCAAGTTGAATTATATGAGGGAGTTGTTCACTAGAATGTCTTGTGTGAATTAATATGATGCTTCTCGTCCGTATTTGGTTTATCGACTCTTCACTCCATAAACATGTGGTCTTGTTTACAGAGTTCAGTTTCGCTTGGGGACAAGCGAAGTCTAACCTTGGGGGGAGTTGATACGTCCATTTTGCATCACTATTTTATATCATAATTTACTGTTATTCATTGATATATTTCATATTTACAAGTGATACTTATGTTATTTCATCTATTTTGCATGTTTCATGATTATTGGAGAATCGTGCACCGGAGTCAGGATTCTGCTGCAAAAAGCACCGTCAGAATGCAATATTTCGGAAGATCAGCAATTGAAGGAAATTATACTGAAAATCCTATTTTTCCAGAAGACGGCAGCAGCCAAAAGGAGGAGCAAAGGAGGGCCGCCATATCCCCCCCTAGGCTGGCGCGGGCCCAGGCCTGGCCGCGCCGCCTTGTGGGGAGGGGGCCCACAGCCCCCTCTAGCCTCCTCTCCTTCGCGTACTCCTTCGTCCCGAAAACCTAAGCTCGACAGAATAGTCGCGAGGAGTCACAGCCGCCTCTGCGGGGCGAAAAACACCAGAGAGAAAAGAGCTCTCCGGCAGGCTGAAATCTGCCGGGGAAATTCCCTCCCGGAGGGGGAAATCGACGCCATCGTCACCGCCATCAAGCTGGATATCATTGGGATCATCATCACCATCATCTCCATCATCATCACCGCCATCTCCACCGCTGCACCTCGTCACCGCTGTAACAATTAGGGTTGGATCTTGATTGTTTGATAGGGAAAACTCTCCCGATATTGATTTCTACTTGTTATTGATGCTATTGAGTGAAACCATTGAACCAAGGTTTATGTTCAGATTGTTATTCATCATCATATCACCTCTGATCATGTTCCATATGATGTCTCGTGAGTAGTTCGTTTAGTTCTTGAGGACATGGGTGAAGTATAAATGTTAGTAGTGAATTATGTTGGGTAATATTCAATGGTTTGATATTTAAGTTATGGTGTTATTCTTCTAGTGGTGTGATACGTCCAATTTGCATCACTATTTTATATCACAATTTGCTGTCATTCATTGATATATTTCATATTTGGAGATGATACTTATGTTATTTCATCTATTTTGCATGTTTCATGATTATTGGAGGATCGCGCACCGGAGCTAGGATTCTGCTGGAAAAAGCACCGTCAGAATGCAATATTTTGGAAGATCAACATCTGACAGAAATTATATGAAAAATCCTATTTTTCCAGATGACGAAGGGAGCCAGAAGGGGGAGAAGAGGGCACCCGAGGTGGGCCCACCCCATAGGCCGGCGCGGCCCAAGGCCTGGCCGCGCCGCCCTGTGAGGAGGGGGCCCACAGCCCCCTCTCGCCTCCTTTTCTTCGCGTACGCCTTCGTCCCGAAAACCTAAGCCCCAGGGAAATAGTCGCGGAGCGTCACAGCCGCCTCTGCGAGGCGGAGAACACCAGAGAGAAAAGAGCTCTCCGGCAGGCTGAGTTCCGCCGGGGAAATTCCCTCCCGGAGGGGGAAATCGACGCCATCATCACCGTCATCGAGCTGGACATCATCTCCATCACCATCATCATCATCCTCATCATCATCACCGCCATCTCCACCGCTGCACATCGTCACCGCTGTAGCAATTTGGGTTTGATCTTGATTGTTTGATAGGGGAAACTCTCCCGGTGTTGATTTCTACTTGTTATTGATGCTATTGAGTGAAACCGTTGAACCAAGGTTTATGTTCAGATTGTTATTCACCATCATATCACCTCTGATCATGTTCCATATGATGTCTCGTGAGTAGTTCGTTTAGTTCTTGAGGACATGGGTGAAGTCTAAATGTTAGTAGTGAAGTATGGTTGAGTAATATTCAATGTTATGATATTTAAGTTGTGGTGTTATTCTTCTAGTGGTGTCGTGTGAACGTCGACTACACGACACTTCACCTTTATGGGCCTAGGGGAATGCATCTTGTACTCGTTTGCCAATTGCGGGGTTGCCGGAGTGACAAACACTGAGCCCCGTTGGTATATCGATGCAGGAGGGATAGCGGGATCTCGAGTTTAAGGTGTGGTTAGATTTATCTTAATTACTTTCTTGTAGTTGCGGATGCTTGCAAGGGGTATAATCACAAGTATGTATTAGTCCTAGGAAGGGCGGTACATTAGCGTAGGTTCACCCACACAACACTTATCAAAACAATGAAGATTAATTAGCCGTATGTAGCGAAAGCACTAGACTAAAATCCCGTGTGTCCTCAGGAACGTTTGGTCATTATAAGTAAACAAATCGGCTTGTCCTTTGTGCTAAAAAGGATTGGGCCACTCGCTGCAATTGTTACTCTCGCATTTTACTTACTCGTACTTTATTCATCTGCTACATCAAAACCCCCTGAATACTTGTCTGTGAGCATTTACAGTGAATCCTTCATCGAAACTGCTTGTCAACACCTTCTGCTCCTCGTTGGGATCGACATTCTTACTTATCGAAGATACTACGATACACCCCCTATACTTGTGGGTCATCAAGACTATTTTCTGGCGCCGTTGCCGGGGAGTGAATCGCTATTGGTAAGTGGAATTGGTAAGGGAAATTTCTACTGTTTGTGCTGATTTTATTTACTTTCTTTGCCATAATTCATTATGGAGAGATCTTCTCTTGAGTGTTTATTTGGGAAATTTACTACTACTGCAAAGGTAGTGGATGAGGCGCCAGGTGAGGAAGAGATACCATACAAAATACCTATGAAAATTATTGAACGTGTAGTGGATAACCGTTATACAGGGGATGGAACTGTCCACCCTGGAGATCATTTACTGTTCTTACATGAATTATGCGGTTTATTCAAGTGTGCAGGTATTGCTATGGATGAAGTGAGGAAGAAACTATTCTCTATATCGCTGTCTGGTAAAGCGGCGCATTGGTATAAATTACTGGATAATGGGGATTCTCTTGAATGGAATGATATTGTGCCCCGGTTTTATTCTAAGTTCTATCCTCCAAGTGAAATTCATAAGGATCGGAACCGCATATATAATTTTTGGCCTCATGATGGAGAGAGTATTGCCCAAGCGTGGGGGAGATTGAAGTCTTTAATGCTCAAATGCCCCATTCATGATCTTCCTGGTAATGTTATTATTGATAATTTCTATGCAAGACTTTCTTTTGAAGACAAGACCTTGCTGGATACTTCTTGTTCTGGATCATTTACGCGCAACAAAGAACGGTTTCAAAGGGACCTTCTTAATCGGATCCAGGAAAATACTGAAGGATGGGAGAACGACAAAGATAGAGAATCAGGTATAAATTATGATTACAAATGCATTGAAGCTTTTATGGATACTGATAAATTTCGTAATATGAGTGCTACTTATGGTCTTGACTCTCAAGTTGCTGCAAATCTTTATAAAGCTTTTGCCTCTCATTATGAATTACCTAAGACGAATTTTGATAAGTTTCATGAACCGTATAAAGATAAAATTGATTCATCTATAAATAAATGTGTTGTAGTTGAAACTGTGGATCATGTTATTCCTGAAGCTTATATTGAAAAAACTCCTTTCCCTGCTAAAATGAAGGAGTACTCTGTTATAAATAGTGCGGTTCATAAAAGTGAAAAGAAACCTATAGAACCTGGAGAACAAATAAAAGTTGAACCTGCTTTTGCAATAGTTAAAGATCTTGTGACTGAAAATGTGGAGGATGGTCATATTATTTTTTGTGAAGATGCTTCTAATATTGTTTCACATCCTAATAAGTCTAAGAAAGCTAGTGTTCCTATGCTATCTGTTAGAATTGGAGATCATTGTTATTATGGTTTATGTGATATTGGTGCAAGCATTAGTGCTATTCCTTATGAGCTTTACACGGAGATTATGCACGAAATTGGTTCTTGTGAACTTGAAGATATTGATGTGGTAATTCGGCTCGCTAATAGAGAAACAATCTCTCCAATTGGTATTGTTCGAGATGTGGAAGTTCTATGCGGTAAGATTAAATATCCTGCTGACTTTTTGGTACTTGGTTCTGCTGCTAGTAAATATTGTCCTATCATCTTTGGTAGACCTTTTCTAAGTACTTGTGGAGCTATTATAGATTGCAAGAAAGAGAAAATTTTGACTAAATTTGCTGGTGAATCTTATGAGTTTAATTTCTCTAAATTTACCAAAACTCCTTATAAACCTAATAATGATTTTAGAGTTGAACAGTGTGCATCTATTGCTCTCGCTCCTAATAACCCTTTGCAGCAACATTTGGAGAATAGTGAGAGTGAAGTTTTTAGGGAAGAAAGAAATGAGCTTGATGAAATTTTTCTCCGTCAACCTATTCTTAAGCATGATTTACCGGTAGAAGATCTGGGTACAACACCGCCACCGAAGGAAGATCCTGTCTTTGATTTAAAACCATTGCCTGATAATCTTAAATATGCTCATATTGATGATAAGAAAATATATCCCGTTATTATTAGTTCTAAGCTTTCAGAGTTTGAAGAAGAAAGGTTATTGGAAATATTGAAGAAACACCGAGGTGCTATTGGCTACACTCTTGATGACTTGAAGGGGATTTCTCCCTCTATTTGCCAACACGCCATTAATATGGAAGATGATGCGAAGCCTGTTGTTGAACCTCAGCGTCGTTTAATTCCTAAGATGAAGGATGTGGTAAGAAATGAGGTATTAAGACTTCTTGAAGCTGGTATTATATATCCTATTGCTGATAGTAGATGGGTCAGTCCTGTGCATTGTGTTCCTAAAAAAGGAGGAATGACTGTTGTGCCTAATGAGAATGATGAGCTCATACCTCAAAGAGTAGTTGTAGGTTATAGAATGTGCATTGATTTTCGTAAAGTTAATAAAGTTACTAAGAAAGATCATTATCCTTTGCCTTTTATTGATCAAATGTTAGAAAGGTTATCCAAAAATACTCATTTTTGCTTTCTTGATGGTTATTCTGGGTTTTCACAAATTGCTGTTAAAACTAAGGATCAAGAGAAAACCACTTTCACTTGTCCCTATGGAACCTATGCTTATAGACGTATGCCTTTTGGTTTATGTAATGCTCCTGCTACATTTCAAAGATGCATGTCTGCTATTTTTCATGGCTTTTGCGAGAGTATTGTAGAGGTATTCATGGATGATTTTTCTGTCTATGGGAATTCTTTTGATAATTGTTTGCGGAACCTTGATAAAGTTTTGCAGAGATGTGAAGAAACTAACCTTGTTCTTAATTGGGAGAAATGCCACTTTATGGTTAATGAAGGAATTGTATTGGGACATAAAATTTCCGAGAGAGGTATTGAAGTTGATAGAGCTAAAGTTGAAGCAATTGAGAAGATGCCCTATCCTAGGGATGTTAAAGGTATTCGTAGTGTTCTTGGTCATCTTTGGGTTTTATAGGAGGTTTATTAAAGACTTCTCTAAGATTTCAAAGCCTCTTACTAATCTTCTTCAAAAAGATGTACCTTTTGTTTTTGATGATGATTGTAAGGAAGCTTTTGAAACTCTAAAGAAAGCCTTAACAACTGCTCCTATAGTTGAACCTCCCGATTGAACTTACCATTTGAAATTATGTGTGATGCTAGTGATTTTGCTGTAGGCGCTGTTCTTGGACAGCGAGTAAATAAAAAATTGAATGTTATTCATTATGCTAGTAAAACTCTTGATGCTGCTCAAAGAAATTATGCTACTACTGAAAAAGAATTGTTAGCTGTAGTCTTTGCTTGTGATAAGTTTAGATCTTATATTGTTGATTCAAAAGTTACTATTCATACTGATCATGCTGCAATAGATACCTTATGCAAAAGAAAGATGCTAAGCCAAGGCTTATTAGATGGGTGCTTCATTGCAAGAATTTGATTTACATATTGTAGATAGGAAAGGTGCCGATAATCCTGTTGTCGATAATTTGTCTAGATTGGAAAATATTGCTTATGATCCTGTTCCTGTCAATGATAGTTTTCCAAATGAACAATTGGCTGTAATAAAGGTGAGCTCGCGAGACAGTCCTTGGTATGCTGATTATGCTAACTTTATTGTTTCCAAGTACTTGCCTCCGACCTTTTCAGCTCAGCAAAGGAGGAAATTCTTTTATGACCTGAGGCATTATTTCTGGGATGACCCACACTTATATAAAGAAGGAGTGGATGGTATTCTGCGAAGATGTGTTCCCGAATATGAACAGCAGGAGATATTGAGTAAATGTCATGGGAGTGCTTATGGAGGACATCACGCTGGAGATAGAACCGCGCAAAAGGTTCTACAATCAGGTTTTTATTGGCCAACTCTCTTCAAAGATGCAAGGAAGTTTATTTTATCTTGTGATGAATGCCAAAGGGTTGGTAATATCTCCAGACGCAATGAAATGCCTATGAATTATACTCTTGTTATTGAACCGTTCGACTGTTGGGGATTTGACTTCATGGGACCTTTTCCCTCTTCAGAAGGTAACACTCATATACTTGTTGCTGTTGATTATGTTACTAAATGGGTGGAAGCCATACCTACAAAAAGTGTTGATGGTGAGACCTCTTTAAGAATGCTTTTAGATATTATTTTTCCTCGATTTGGAGTTCCTAGATATATTATGACTGATGGAGGTTCTCATTTTATTCATGGTGGTTTTAGAAAAACTCTTGCTAAATATGGCATTAATCATAGAATTGCTTCCGCTTATCATCCTCAAACTGGTGGGCAAGTAGAACTATCAAATAGAGAAATTAAATCTATCTTGCAAAAGACTGTTAATAAAACTAGAAAGAATTGGGCTAGTAAATTGAAGGAAGCACTATGGGCTTATAGAACTGCTTACAAAAATCCCATGGGAATGTCACCTTATAAAATGGTTTATGGAAAAGCTTGTCATTTACCTTTAGAACTAGAGCACAAAGCTTATTGGGCTGTTAGAGAATTAAATAAAGATCCTAAACTAGCTGGTAATAAGAGGTTGCTGCAATTGAGTTCTCTAGATGAATGGAGAAGTGAAGCTTATGAAAATGCTAAACTCTTTAAAGAGAAAGTTAAAAAATGGCATGATAGAAGGATTATCAAAAGAGAATTTAATATTGGGGATAAAGTCCTATTGTATCGATCTCGTCTCAGATTCTTTGCAGGGAAATTGCTCTCGAAATGGGAAGGACCATATGTTGTTGAGGAGGTGTATCGTTCAGGAGCAATAAAAATTAGCTCTCTCCAAGGCAATGTCACACAAGTGGTAAATGGACAAAGACTCAAGCATTATATCTCAGGTGATTCTTACAATGTAGATGTTGATGTTATTCGAGTGGAAACACCGGAGGCTTTCATCAAAGGACAAATTGACAGTCCGCCAGAACTCGACTTTGAATAGGTAACAGTACTGGTAATAAAAAGTTCACGATTTACTTTCCGAACAATGTTTTTGCTGTTTTTGGAAAATATGAAAAATTACGAGATCGAAACGGAGTGGAGGAGACGCACGAGGGCGTGCCCCCATAGGCCGGCGCGGGCCCCAGCCAGGCCGCGCCGCCCTATGAGCTGGCCGCCTCGTCGCCCCTCTCCGACTCTGGTTCGACCTGGTACTTTCCTTATGCTGTAAAAATTTATTCTATATAATCCCCCGGACCCCTGGATGTCCGTATATCGTTTTCTCGATGTGTTTTGTTTCGAGCTGTTTCTGCCAGGATCTGTTTTCAATCTAGAAGCACCATGGTCTCCAACAACAAAGGCAAGGGGCTTTCGGATGAAGATATTCAAGATCCCGAGTGGAAAGAGGTGGACGAGAGCGTCAAGGAAGAAGATGAAGAAGAAGTGGAGGAAGACTCGCGTGCGCACCCGCGTGCTACCATCGCAAGCATCAGGGTGGTGGAGAACCCTTTCAGTGCAAAGAGGAACGCAAGAATTCGCACCGGAGGAAAGGTTCCACGTCACTACCTAGCTCCAAAGACATCTCCTCCAGGCACCTACAACCCCTTCCGCAATCTAATTTACAATAATCAAATTGAAAGGACTCCCAAGGCAGCATTGCCTAGCAATTGGGATATAGATCGTTCTAACACTGCAGGAAGGATGAAGCCTGAAGCTGAAGAGTGGGGAAATAACTCCAAGAGTTGGGACTCGCCGTCGGACATACTTCTTAACCGCGTCGAGCATAATTCGGAGATGATCCGCAATCTCATGTACAAGATTGATGAGCTTCAGGAGCTTGTTGAGAAGCTTGTCAAGAATTCATCACCACCACCGCCGAAGGAGTAACTCATCATCGGTATTGGCATCCCCTTGGTTTGTTCCAAGCTTGGGGGAGTGCCGCGGTATCACATCATCACTATCTTTTACTTTTTACTATCAAGTAGTGTCATATCATGAGTAGGGAAGTTATTATATAAGATGGGTTGCAGTGTGGAAGTATCTCTCCTTTAGTTGGTTGTCTATGTATCCCTTGGTGTGAGTTATCGTTATGGAATATTAATGAGAAGTCTTATCATTTACATATTGCACATCTTATTTTAGTTTGCAATCCTTATTATATGATTGATCTTGTTATTAGTATTGGTACCACTTTGGGAGCACTAAATAAATCTATTTGGTTTTGGCAAACTTAGCATTGGTCAATAGCAACAAAACTTTGAGGTTTAAGTAGAAAAGAGAAATACATGTAGTTGTTTCATTATCTTTCTTTCTTGTTAGCTCATATCTTATTATTCTGAAGTTAAAATTGTTGGTGCTTACAAGGAAGCTGCATGATTGTTTCTATCACATGTATATTTGTTTGTTTCCCTCGACTCTTATGCTTGCTAATTAACCTTGCTAGCCAAAGACCAGACCGAGAGGGAATACTTCTCGTGCATCCAAACCTTAACCCAAAACCTATGCCATTTGTGTCCACCATAACTACCTACTACATGGTATTTCCTGCCATTCCAAGTAAATACTTCGTGTGCTACCTTTAAACAATTCAAAATTTATTACCTCTTATTTGTGTCAATGTTTTATAGCTCATGAGGAAGTATGTGGTGTTTTATCTTTCAATCTTGTTGGGCAACTTTCACCAACGGACTAGTGGCTTCATCCACTTATCCAATAATTTTGCAAAAAGAGCTGGCAATGGGATTCCCAGTCCCAAGTTAATTAACCTAAATAGACACTCCTCCATGGTATGTGATTGATGGACGGCACCCGAAGGATTCGGTTAGCCATGGCTTGTGTAAGCAAAGGTTGGGGGGAGTGTCATCATAATAAAACTAAAATAAAAAGGCACTCCTTCATGGTATGAGATTGTTGGCAGGCACCCGAGGATTCGGTTAGCCATGGTTTGTGTAAGCAAAGGTTGGAAGGAGTGCCAACCAAAAATAAAACTTTATGGGAGCCGCTCTTCGGGAGTTTGTCTGGCAAGGGGGTTAGAGTACCCGCTACCAGTCGTTGACAACAACAAACACCTCTCAAAATGTTACTTTCATTCTCTTTATATGATTTCAAAACTGAAAAAGCTCTAGCACATGATTTAATCCCTGCTTCCCTCTGCGAAGGGCCTGTCTTTTACTCTATGTTGAGTCAGTAAGCCTATTTCCCTCCATCTTAAGCAAGCATTTGAGTTGTTGTGATCAAACCATTATATTGTGATTTGCTTCATTATGTCTTTTATTCTTCCTTGTTTAGTACAAGTTTTATCTGAATGAATATAGCTTTGCAAGATATCAATGATCATGAGGAGGTTATTATGATTGAGTATGCAAGTTGTGCCATATAAACTTTAACATGAGATCGCTGCTCAATAGATAAGTACAATCTGCTAACTGTTCTTTGACCAAGAACGAAGTTTGCCATCACCAACTATGATTTCTTATGCACCTTTATTTGTGATTACCTTATACTTGTTTCAAGTTGAATTATATGAGAAAGTTGTTTACTAAAATATCTTGTGTGAATGAATGTGAAGCTTCTTGTCTGTATTTTATTTATCGACTCCTCACTCCATAAACATGTGGTCCTGTTTACCGAGTTCAGTTTCGCTTGGGGACAAGCGAAGTCTAAGCTTGGGGGGAGTTGATACGTCCAATTTGCATCACTAGTTTATATCATAATTTGCTGTTATTCATTGATATATTTCATATTTGGAGATGATACTTATGTTATTTCATCTATTTTGCATGTTTCGTGATTATTGGAGGATCGCGCACCGGAGCCAGGATTCTGCTGGAAAAAGCACCGTCAGAATGCAATATTTCGGAAGATCAACAGCTGACAGAAATTATATGAAAAATCCTATTTTTCCAGATGACGAAGGGAGCCAGAAGGGGGAGAAGAGGGGACCCGAGGTGGGCCCACCCCATAGGCCGGCGCGGCCCAAGGCCTGGCCGCGCTGCCCTGTGAGGAGGGGGCCCACAGCCCCCTCTCGCCTCCTTTTCTTCGCGTACGCCTTCGTCCCGAAAACCTAAGCCCCAGGGAAATAGTCGCGGAGCGTCACAGCCGCCTCTGCGAGGCGGAGAACACCAGAGAGAAAAGAGCTCTCCGGCAGGCTGAGTTCCGCCGGGGAAATTCCCTCCCGGAGGGGGAAATCGATGCCATCGTCACCGTCATCGAGCTGGACATCATCTCCATCACCATCATCATCATCTTCATCATCATCACCGCCGTCTCCACCGCTGCACATCGTCACCGCTGTAGCAATTTGGGTTTGATCTTGATTGTTTGATAGGGGAAACTCTCCCGGTGTTGATTTCTACTTGTTATTGATGCTATTGAGTGAAACCGTTGAACCAAGGTTTATGTTCAGATTGTTATTCACCATCATATCACCTCTGATCATGTTCCATATGATGTCTCGTGAGTAGTTCGTTTAGTTCTTGAGGACATGGGTGAAGTCTAAATGTTAGTAGTGAAGTATGGTTGAGTAATATTCAATGTTATGATATTTAAGTTGTGGTGTTATTCTTCTAGTGGTGTCGTGTGAACATCGACTACACGACACTTCACCTTTATGGGCCTAGGGGAATGCATCTTGTACTCGTTTGCCAATTGCGGGGTTGCCGGAGTGACAGAAACCTGAGCCCCCGTTGGTATATCGATGCAGGAGGGATAGCAGGATCTCAGAGTTTAAGGCTGTGGTTAGATTTATCTTAATTACTTTCTTGTAGTTGCGGATGCTTGCAAGGGGTATAATCACAAGTATGTATTAGTCCTAGGAAGGGCGGTACATTAGCGTAGGTTCACCCACACAACACTTATCAAAACAATGAAGATTAATTAGCCGTATGTAGCGAAAGCACTAGACTAAAATCCCGTGTGTCCTCAGGAACGTTTGGTCATTATAAGTAAACAAACCGGCTTGTCCTTTGTGCTAAAAAGGATTGGGCCACTCGCTGCAATTGTTACTCTCGCATTTTACTTACTCGTACTTTATTCATCTGCTACATCAAAACCCCCTGAATACTTGTCTGTGAGCATTTACAGTGAATCCTTCATCGAAACTGTTTGTCAACACCTTCTGCTCCTCGTTGGGATCGACATTCTTACTTATCGAAGATACTACGATACACCCCCTATACTTGTGGGTCATCAGGGTGTCATGTGAACGTCGACTACATGATACTTCACCTTTATGGGCCTAGGGGAATACATCTTGTATTCAGTTGCCAATTGCGGGGTTGCGGGAGTGACAGAAACCTAAACCCCCGTTGGTATATCGATGCAGGAGGGATAGCAGGATCTCAGAGTTTAAGGTTGTGGTTAGATTTATCTTAATCACTTTCTTGTAGTTGCGGATGCTTGCAAGGGGTATAATCACAAGTATGTATTAGTCCTAGGAAGGGCGGTGCATTAGCATAGGTTCACCCACATGACACTTATCAAAACAATGAAGATTAATCAGCTATATGAAGCGAAAGCACTAGACTAAATTCCCGTGTGTCCTCAAGAACGTTTGGTCATTATAAGTAAACAAACCGGCTTGTCCTTTGTGCTAAAAGGGATTGGGCCACTCGCTGCAATTATTTCTCTCGCATTTTACTTACTCGTACTTTATTCATCTGCTATATCAAAACCCCCTGAATACTTGTCTGTGAGCATTTACAGTGAATCCTTCATCGAAACTGCTTGTCAACACCTTCTGCTCCTCGTTGGGATCGACACTCTTATTTATCGAAAATACTACGATACACCCCTATACTTGTGGGTCATCACCCGGCAGGCTCGTGAAGCTCCCATGACCACGCTGCAGTCAGCGCGCCGCCGTCCAGAGCCCCCGCAGCACGAGCTGCTCCGTCGCTCGCCGGAGACACACACAGGGAGCCCGTACCTAGACCGCCCAGACCCAGATGGGGCCCAAAGTGCCCAGATCCGGGCCAGGAGAGCGCCGCCGAGCTTCCATGTCGAGGCGCCACCAAGCGGCCGCGCCGCCGCCACCAGGCCACCCAACACCGCGCCACCCGAGAGCCGCGCCGTCGCCGGAACACAAACGACCTAGGGAGCACCGCCGCCTTCCCGCCAGCCCCGCCTGGAGAAGGAGCGCGCCGGGTAGAGAAGGGGCCACCGTCGCCGGCACCGCCCGGGCTTTGCCCGGCGGCTCCCGCCGACGACGGGGAAAGGGCGGAGGGGGAGGGTCGACGGGGGGTAGGGTTGGGGCGCCCTGGAGTCGCCCGCGGGGGGAGCGACCCGAGGACGAGGGGTTCTTTTAAGAGTCGACGCCATGGCTGGTTGAGGCGGAGGCCGAGGTCACGACCGTGGTCGTGGCCGCGGCAGAGCTGCACGCTCGCCATCGCCTGCGACGTTGTCGTCTTCATCGTCGGACCTGCAGGAGGAGGAGCGGGAAGTGTTGTTCGAGTTTGTCGTCATCCTCAAGGGCGACCCACTCGGCATCCAGAGGCTGCCGGACAAGTTCGCCGACTTCATCGCCGGCAACGAGCCAGCCTCACTGTCTGCGGGAGGCTGCCTGCGGCTGCTGCCGGTGGATTGTGGACGTGATCTTCGACGTGCGCGGCAAGATGTACATCCACACCGGCTAAGAGAAGTTCGCGCGCTACCACCACCTCGAAGCTAGCTTCGTGCTCACGTTCTCCTACCTTGATGAGGCCGACATGAGCGTCAAGGTGTTCGACAAGACGCGCTGCCGCCGCCACTACCACGGCGACAACGCCGAGGAGGACGACGACTAAGTGTTGTTTCTTCGCAGTGAAAATAGGCACGCATGTTTTTGGATGTTCTTCCTCGAAAGGACCAACATAGCTATCATCACCAGCTAGATTTTCCAGTTTTGGTGACTGGAAGTGGCTGGGAGTGTTCTTTCATGGCAGCGAACACACGAAATTTGCGATGCCAACACTAGTTAGGTTTCCTCATTTCTCAATGTTTTAATTTGTACCAACCATGGTTCAAACTATGTATTAGTTTATGGAAACCATGTTCCAAACTATATCTTAGTTTGTGTAAACCATGTTCCGAATTATGTATTAGTTTGTGGATTATTTATTCTCTCTATTGAAATAAAAATGTAAAAATAAAAAAGAGTATTTTAATGCTAAAAAATGTTTTGGAGGCGACGTTTGGGGGACGGCTAGGGAGCGACATCCTCCACCAAACTTCTATCCGACGCCGTTTGGAGGACGCTTTGGAAGACGCTGGAGATGCTCTAAGGTGAAATAAGGATTTTGGCTGAAAGGAACGTGAATCACACGAACGATCTCCCTGCCGGCAATGGCCGAGTGGCCACGACATGGACGAACCGCGAATAACACGGTTTCGGACCATGGGCGAGCAGGGGAACCGAGCCAACGTGGGCGAAAGCGAAGTGACATCACATGCAGATCAGGCGAGATCGTCGTCACCAGCTCAGGCGCGGAGGCGACGGGCGGGAATGGATCAGAACGGATTCCACCGCCCACTTGTGGTTGCGGCCACCATCAGGTCTTGTTTACTTCTCTCGTATTTTTCTTCCCAATGAGTTTGGGGATGGTAGGGGATTTGGTGTTCACCCAATCCCCTCAAATACCCTTCCCAAAAATACACTAGTATTATGGAGAGTTTTTGATTTAGGCAAAAAAATGTGGGGATGAGAGGGACTAGGAGGGAATATCTCGGGATTATGTCGTTCAAAACCGGAGAAATAAACAAACTAGTGGAGATTTTCCGGGATACGAAATAATCCCCTCTCAACCCCATAAATACCCTAGAAGTAAAGAGCCATCACGTGGAGCGCGCGCGAGCGAGCGTAGCTTCCCCACCACCACCGTCGCCTAGGTCCCCGTCCGTACCGGCGTCGACGTCCCAGATACTCCCTCCGCGTACGTATGTGCGTGCGCGCACGACCGTCAAGTTCCTTTTCCAGTGATTTTTACGGCGAAGGTCGACCGGCCGGCGTCCATCATCGGAAAATGACCCTGGGCTAGCTAGCAAGCTAGCTGGGGAGCACGATTATGCCCCGTTGTCGACCACCGCCGGCGGGCGCGCGAGCGAGCGTACTCGACGCCTTGCTTGGCACTCAAGTCACGAAGACAGAGTAGTAAGAAATATGGGATGCTGGAGGAAAAACAAGACAATACTGTAAGAAAATACAGTACATATACACGATGCGACGACAAACAAAAAAAAATACACGATGCGACGTGGAAGGCAGATCTCGATCCGTTCCGCATGGTCATGGCCCCTGCATTTACGGGCTTGTTTCTTTTGTCGATCGATGGATGTCGTTCAAAGTTCCACGCTCGACGTGGGAGCAATGTGGTGAATACTAGTAGTACTAGGGCATCTCCAACCGACCGACCCACGCGCTGGGTCGTTCGTTTTGGGCCGTTTGCGTGGCCGCCCGGACACGTGGACAGCACCCCGCGTCCGTGTGTCCGTTTGGGTCGCACGCGGCGCCCAACGCGGCGACCCAAAGAGACGCCACGTGGTTCGTCTTCGTTGCGCGGCGCTGCGCCATGGCAGGCCTCGACGGGACAGCCATGGTGGGCGGTGGAACGCGCGGGAAAGATCCCGCGCGCACCAAGGTTCCCGCGCGCGCGAAAACGCCATTGGCGCGCGCTCGCGCCCAAGTTTCCCGCCAGACCGCCGGCTATAAAAGACGGCGGCGGTCTCACACGACCGCATCACCGTTCTCTCCCTCCACCTTCTCCGGCGCCATGCCGCGCACCCCGCAGCCACGTGGGCCAAGCTCTCCCTCGCCGCCGGGCCAGGTTCCCGCGGACGGAGGAGGAGGAGCGCGCGGACTCGCGGTGGGTCGCCGACGACGAGGCGCCCGCGTCGCGGCAGAGGCGGCGGCGGCGAAGGAAGGGGATGCGGAGATGGTGGAGGCGGCCACGGACGGATGGCACGAGACCGCGGACGGCTGGTACGAGGCCGCGGAGGAGGGGGCGGCCGCCGCGGAGGAGTCCGTCGACGAGGAGGACCTCGCGCTGGCGAACATCAACGCCGCCATCGAGGAACGTCTCGCCGACCTCACGCGCGTGACGAAGGAGCACGAGGCCACCTGCCGGGCCGGCCGCCGCCGATTAGGCGACCTCCTCGGGCAGAAGAACCAGCTGCTCGCTATGCGAGCAGCCCGTCACCTCGTCCAGATGCCCTCGCCCGAGCGGCGCGCCCGGGAGGCTGCTGCGTCGGCGGAGCGCGGCCGGCAAGAGAGCATGCGCTGGCGCCTGGGGAACCACGAAGCCCATGCCGCCGGCCGCGTCCGCCTGGAGGCGCGCACCGCTGTAGAACGCGCGGCCCTGCAGGAGCTGGAGCTATGCGGGAAGCGGATGGTGCCGCAGCAGGAGGCGGAGCGCGAGCGCGCCCGAGGCGCGTGGACGGAAAGGAGGAGGATGAAAGCCTCCGCCGCCGCCGCACCACCCAGCTCGTGAGCTGGAGTGGAATCCTCACGCGTACAGGCCGCCCGCGTCGAGTGAAATCCACAGCCCCGACGGCGAGCCGGCGAGGAGCCGCCGGCCCCGTACGTAGTAGGATAGAAGTAGTAGTTAAAAAAATGTAATAGGTTCTTCTAAATGAAAACAAATGTTTATGTCTATGACACGCGGGCCAGGGCCGGACAAGGGGCGGACGCGAGCGACCAGCCTTCCGCGTCCGCGGCCACGCAAACCCGGCCCAGATTTGGGCCGGGTTTGCGTCGTTCCGGACGCTGCGGCCGTCCGCTTTTGCGGTGCGTCCCCGCGCTGGGCCGCGTTTTTGTCCGGCTCGACCCATCCGGACGCGCGGGCGCGGGATGGGTCGGCCGGTTGGAGATGCCCTAAGAGCATCTCCAGCCGCGTCACCCAAAGCAATTTGGGGCGTGTCAAAAACCGTTTCAGCCGTGTCCCCCAAACCCGAATTTTGTCCGGCGCGTCCCGATACGGTGTCCGGCGCCCCGAGCCCGTCCCCGTCCCACATGGCACGCACCGGGGACGCCGGATACACCGAAAAGCGAGGCGGGGAGTGGCGGGGCCGACTCGTCAGCGACACAATAAATTTTAACCTAAACGTCGCCTACCTCGCGACGGAAGTTATTGGCGCGCAGCGACGGTGCAGTTCCCGTAGCGACGGTGCAGTTCCCGCAGAGGCGCAGCGACGCGTCCCGTCGCGCCTAGCTCTGCGTGCCGGCGTTAATGAGCGCCACCGCTCCTCCGCCTCCCTCCGGCCTATAAAAAGGCCGCCTCTCATCGTCCCTCTCACACACAAACCCTAGCGCCTCTCTCCCAAACCCTAGCCGCCATCATCTCAACAAGACTCGACGCTATGTCTGGTAGAGGCGGAGGCCGACCTCGTGGTCGTGGTCGTGGTCGTGGCCGCGGCAAGGCTGAACGCTCGCCGTCGCCTCCCACGCCGTCGGCTTCATCGTCGGAGATGGACGTGGAGCCGGACGTGCTGTTCGAGTTCGTCCTCGTCCTCCCAATTTTGTATTAATTTGTGGAAATTGAAATAAAAATGTCAAAAAAATATTTTAAATGTTTGGGGGAGGCGTTTGGGGGACGCGGCTGGGGAGCGACGTCCCCCAAAAGCGGCACGAACAAAACACGTCCCCCAAACGCTCAATCCGGCGCGGTTTGGGGGACGCTTTGGAGGACGCGGCTGGAGATGCTCTAAATCTGAGGACCAGGTCTTCCGTACGACACTTCGCTTTATTCTCTTGTCATTACTGTTGATTCACTTTATCTTTCCTACTGATGAAGAAGAGGGATACTTTCCTATTTTCTGCGAAAAAACGAAAATGGAAGCAAAAGCATTTTTCTTTAAAAAAAATCAAGTCCGAAGAACGGAAGCGGAAACACAAGCGTCTGCGAAAAAAAAAGATTTTTTTTAAACAAAAACAGAAACGGATGACATGTTTTGGCGGAACAAACATGAAAACGGAATTCTCGTTTCCGACTAATGCGGAATATCTATCCTACGGTTGTTATGCATAGCCAATCTATCAGGCACATCATGTGACCCTATCAAAATGAACTTGCTGAGCAACGTATCCGTCCCCTGCTCCCCATTACACTAGGCAACTAGTGTTAGGAAACAATAATGCTACACCTAGGGCGAGAGAGCTTACGTAAATTTGTTACGGGATTAGGTGTCAAGTGTACATTTGTCGTGGGAAATTCTTCAGCAACCGAACCAGGAGTTCCTTCCAACCATCATGTTCCACGTACTCCCGTAAAAAAAAATCCGTAAGCCCCGCTCCCGCAAGTGTAGCATTGTTGGTTAGGGAACAAGTTTGTCATTGTACTTGAGTTGCTTGTGTTTTTCCACAACATTGAGAGCCTGTCTTAGTTCTGGTAATCATCAGCTTTTCGTCTATGTCAGCACCGTCTTTGGCCTTTTTTTACAATATATGTTTTCGTATTTATTTTCGAGGTTTTTCTCTTAGTTTTAGCTTCCTCAAAAAGATATGAAAATAATTGTGGCACTAGTCAGTTTCTCCATTTTGAACTCGTTTTTATCAATAATCTTTCCAATGCCATTTCACTCAAGCTAGCCATGGATGTTGTAATATCCCTGTATAATACTGGTATAGAGTAGCACTCTACCCAATATTATACCCCTCATGTACTTGTCACGGGTGGGCCTTGTCTGCACTATATAATACGTAACCCAAGCCCGAGAAGGGGGTATCTATTCCCATCACAGAATATGGTATCAATGTGTTTTCCTCTTTGACGCCCAATCTGATCTACGTAGTTAACAATACTAGGAAAAAGGTTACCTGTGGTGCATATATAGTGCGCCAAGGCTAACAAACCACTGGTAACAAATAGTCGTGGGGTGGCTATCTCGTGGCACACCAACATCAATGCACCACGTCTTTTTCTTGCCACGGGTAAGATTTTTGGTGAACCACAACTAATATTTCAAAAACTCTTTTTTCATTCATTGTCAGCATATTTATACAGGTATACAGTTCAGTTTAAATAAAGTAATACATAATAAGTTGATCATAGTAATACACACAATCATTGTTCATCATATTAATTACGTCTGAAATAGGGACAAGATTCAAACTATTAGACAAGTCTAGGTCTAGAGTCCAAGTATAGCAAGTTCATCATCACATTACAAAGCTACTAGTTACCGGCCTAAATTATGATCAAATACAGTAGAACCGCAATGACGATGAGCAAGACCGCAATCACCGCAATCTGGTTCTTTTTCCTCTCCTCTCGCAGGTGGTTCATCCACCTAGCTTTCGCCTCCTCCCTAATGTTGTACCCTTTGTAGTTGTTGCCCTTGAACTTGTCCACTGATGGTGCTTATCATAGCGTAGACTTCACACCGTTAGGAAACCCCAAGAGGAAGGTATGATGAGCATAGAAGCATGTTTTCCCTCACTAAGAACCAAGGTTTAATCGACCAGTAGGAAAAAATGCGTGACTTCTAAAGGTGTTTCTAGCTGACTATTGGCAGAGAGCACTACCGGCGTCAGCAACAACGTGAAACCTGCACACAACACAACCAAAATACTTTGCTCCAACTTACAGTGAGGTAGTTGATACGTCTCCAACGTATCGATAATTTCTTATGTTCCATGCTTGTTTTATGACATTACTTACATGTTTTGTTCACACTTTATGATGATTTTATGCGTTTTCCGGAACTAACCTATTGACAAGATGCCGAAGTGCCAGTTCCTGTTTTCTGCTGTTTTTGGTTTCAGAAATCCTAGTAAGGAAATATTCTCGGAATTGGACGAAATCAACGTCCAGCATCTTATAATTCCACGAATCTTCCAGAACACCCGGGAGGGACCAGAGGAGAGCCACAGGGCCACCAGACAGTAGGGCGGCGCGGCCCAAGGGGGGGGGGGAGGCGCCCCCATATTGTGTGGCGCCCCCGTAACCCTTCCGACTCCGCCTCTTCGCCTATAAAAGCCTCCCTGACCTAAATCTTCGAAACGAATAAGCCACGGTACGAGAAACCTTCCAGAGTCGCCGCCATCGCGAAGCCAAGATCTGGGGGACAGAAGTCTCTGTTCCGGCACGCCGCCGGGACGGGGAAGTACCCCCGGAAGGCATCTCCATCGACACCACCGCCATCTTCATCAACGCTGCTGTCTCCCATGAGGAGGGAGTAGTTCTCCATCGAGGCTAAGGGTTGTACCGGTAGCTATGTGGTTAATCTCTCTCCCATGTACTTCAATACAATGATCTCATGAGCTGCCTTACATGATTGGGATTCATATGAGCTTTGTATCACTATTAATCTATGTGCTACTCTAGTGATGTTATTAAAGTACTCTATTCCTCCTCCATGATGTAATGGTGACAGTGTGTACATCATGTAGTACTTGGCGTAGTTTATGATTGTGATCTCTTGTAGATTATGAAGTTAACTATTACTATGATGGTATTGATGTGATCTATTCCTCCTTTCATAGCTTGATGGTGACAGTGTGCATGCTATGTTAGTACTTGGTATAATTACGTTGGTCTATCATGCACTCTAAGGTTATTTAAATATGAACATCGAATGGTGTGGAGCTTGTTAACTCCGGCATTGAGGTGCTCTTGTAGCCCTACGCAATTAATGGTGTTCATCATCCAACAAGAGAGTGTAGAGTGGTTTTATTATGTGATCAATGTTGAGAGTGTCCACTAGTGAAAGTATGATCCCTAGGCCTTGTTTCCAAATACTGCAAACATCGCTTATTTATCGTTTCTTTGCATCTTTACTTCCTGCAATATTACCACCATCAACTGCACGCCAGCAAGCTATTTTCTGGCGCCGTTACTACTGCTCATATTCATTCATACCACTTGTATTTCACTATCTCTTCACCGAACTAGTGCACATATACATCTGACAAGTGTATTAGGTGTGTTGGGGACACAAGAGACTTCTTGTATCGTGATTGCAGGGTTGCTTGAGAGGGATATCTTCGACCTCTTCCTCCCTGAGTTCGATAAACCTTGGGTGATCCACTTAAGGAAAACTTGCTGCTGTTCTACAAACCTCTGCTCTTGGAGGCCCAACACTGTCTACAGGAATAGAAGCGTGCGTAGACATCAGTAGTCAATCTCACCGGTTTTGCTGAACACAAATGATTAAATGTATCACGTACGTGGAAAGAGATGTTTGCAGTGGAATTAAAGAGAATAGTTCTTGCAGAAAGTAAACAGAACAAGATTGCAGTAGATGAATTTATCAGTGTAAAATAAAGGATCAGGGTCCATAGTTCACTAGAGGTGTCTCTCCATAAAGATAAATAACATGCTGGGTGAACAAATTACAGCTTGGCAATTAACAAAATAAATACCATACATGACAAGATAATTACTATGAGATTCATTTGGGCATTACAACATAATATATAGACTGTAATCCAACTACGTTTATGACTAATAAGGCACCTTCCGGTTATCATCCGAACCCCTTTCAGTATTAAGTAGCAAGCAACAGATTATCGCATTAAGCAATGTGTGTAAAGTAAAGAATAGAATTACCCTTGGATAAACATTTTTGTTTTCTCCCTAGTAGCAATAACATATATACAATCTTAGAAGTTATTGTCACTCTTCCAGAAAACTAGAGGCATGAACCTACTATCGAGCATAAATACTCCCTGTTGGATTCATAAGCATTTACTTGACCAGAGTATCTACTAGCAACGGAGAGCATGCAAGATCACAAATAACATATGACAAATATATGATCGATCTCAACATAGTATACAATATTCATCGAATCCCAGCAAACACAACATGTAGCATTACATAAATATGATATACACATGAGGCACAAATTGGAGAAGATAACCATCTAGTTACTGCTATTGACCCATAGTCTAGGGATGAACTACTCACGCATCACTTCGCAGGCGGGCATGGTGATGTAGAGGCCTTCAGTGATGATCTTCCCCTCCGGCAGGATGCCGGGAAGAGCTTCAAAACCCTCCCGAGCTAGGGTCTGCAATGGCGGCCGCGATTAAACTTTTCGTGGATGGAGGCTCGGGTGTTTAGGTTTTTCCCGAGATTGTGAATCAATAGGCGGAAGGGCGAGGTCAGTAGAGGCCAGGGTGGCCCACACCGCCCCTTGGCGCGGCCCAGGCCTGGCCGCGCCAAGGCATGGTCTGGCTGCCCTGCGCCTCCTCTTCGTCCCCCCTCTGGACTCTGTTTTCGTTACGGAAAAATATTGACTTTGGCTTTTGTTTCTTCCAATTTCGAGGATATTTCATGTACAAATTTTCTGAAATACAAAACAGCAAAAAACAGGGAACTGGCACCGTGGAATCTTGTTAATAGGTTATTGCCAAAAATGTATAAAAGTGCAATGAAGTGTGAGCAAAACATATATAAATTGGTCAACCATAGAGCATAAAAAATTATAGATACGTTTGCAACGTATCATTCACTTCCTTGAAATTCATTCCACACTCGCCATTCCACTCGTTGTAGACTCCTGGAACCCTACCCTGGTACACCATGTACCACCTCGGCATCTCTACACACAAGTCACATAATATTAGGCAACGGAAAATAAGAGTTCATCACATGTCCGTAATAATAATTAAAATAAGGGTGCAAAAGGATGTACCCTTGCAAGTTTCCTCAAGACAATCGACTTCCGAGAAATGACGTCAGAAAAGTTGCAAAGACCAAACAACATTTCATGCCACGTCCATTATCCTTAGATTGGAACTGGAAGTATCTGCGTCATCAGTCCGCGACAATCGTGAGACTAAATCCCGTTGAACTTCTGCTTCGTTTTGTCTAGGTATAAGTTGATATTCTCCATAAAGAACTTTTACTCCTAGGAGGCACTTGGAAAACACCTCGATCTCCATCTGACTTGGACTGAAAAACCCCTCGATTTCCGTCTGCCTAGAATAAGTATCGATCAAGCTTGTCAGTCCGCATCTTCGACATAAACATCTTATCTCCGTGAGGTTATTTCGAATCATGTCAGCCGTCGCGGATTCCAAATATCTAGAAAGTATAGAGAAAGAAAGAATATTTTAGAACCACATCATGCACATATGGTCGCCAGAAAATTTCGGTGTGGCATTTTCTGAAAATAGGACCTATGTGTAGTTGATACGTCTCAAACGTATCTATAATTTCTTATGTTCCATGCTACTTTTATGATGATACTCACATGTTTTATACACATTATATGTCATTATTATGCATTTTCCGGCACTAACCTATTAACGAGATGCCGAAGAGCCAGTTGCTGTTTTCTGCTGTTTTTGGTTTCAGAAATCCTAGTAAGGAAATATTCTCGGAATTGGACGAAATCAACGCCCAGGGGCCTATTTTCACACGAAGCTTCCAGAAAACCGAGGGGGAAAGGAAGTGGGGCCACGAGGCGGCGACACAACAGGGCGGCGCGGCCTGGCCCTTGGCCGCGCCGGCCTGGCGTGTGGGGCCCTCGTGTGGCCCCCCGCGTTGCCCTTCCGCCTACTTAAAGCCTTCGTCGCGAAACCCCCAGTACCGAGAGCCACGATACGGAAAACCTTACTGAGGCGCCGCCGCCGCCAATCCCATCTCGGGGGATTCAGGAGATCGCCTCCGGCACCCTGCCGGAGAGGGGATTCATCTCCCGGAGGACTCTACACCGCCATGGTCGCCTCCGGATTGATGAGTGAGTAGTTCACCCCTGGACTATGGGTCCATAGCAGTAGCTAGATGGTTGTCTTCTCCTCATGTGCTTCATTGTCGCATCTTGTGAGCTGCCTAACATGATCAAGATCATCTATCTATAATGCTATTTGTTGTGTTTGTTGGGATCCGATGGATAGAGAATACTATGTTATGTTGATTATCAATCTATTACCTATGTGTTGTTTATGATCTTGCATGCTCTCCGTTGTTAGTAGAGGCTCTGGCCAAGTTTTTGCTAGTAACTCCAAGAGGGAGTATTTATGCTCGATAGTGGGTTCATGCCTCCATTAAATCTGGGACAGTGACAGAAAGTTCTAAGGTTGTGGATGTGCTGTTGCCACTAGGGATAAAACATTGATGCTATGTCCGAGGGTGTAGTTATTGATTACATTACGCACCATACTTAATGCAATTGTCTGTTGCTTGCAACTTAATACCGGAAGGGGTTCGGATGATAACCTGAAAGTGGACTTTTTAGGCATAGATGCATGCTGGATAGCGGTCTATGTACTTTGTCGTAATGCCCAATTGAATCTCACAATACTCATCATGTCATGTATGTGCATTGTCATGCCCTCTCTATTTGTCAATTGCCCAACTGTAATTTGTTCACCCAACATGCTATTTATCTTATGGGAGAGACACCTCTAGTGAACTGTGGACCCCGGTCCATTCTTTTAATCGAATACAATCTACTGCAATACTTGTTCTACTGTTTTCTGCAAACAATCATCATCCACACTATACATCTAATCCTTTGTTACAGCAAGCCGGTGATATTGACAACCTCACTGTTTCGTTGGGGCAAAGTACTTTGGTTGTGTTGTGCAGGTTCCACGTTGGCGCCGGAATCCCTGGTGTTGCGCCGCACTACATCTCGCCGCCATCAACCTTCAACGTGCTTCTTGGCTCCTACTGGTTCGATAAACCTTGGTTTCTTACTGAGGAAAACTTGCTGCTGTACGCATCACACCTTCCTCTTGGGGTTCCCAACGGACGTGTGTATACACGCTATCAAGCATATTTTCTGGCGCCGTTGCCGGGGAGATCAAGACACGCTGCAAGGGGAGTCTTCACAATCCAATCTCTTTACTTTGTTTTTGTCTTGCTTTATTTTATTTACTACTTTGTTTGCTGCACTAAATCAAAACACAAAAAAATTAGTTGCTAGTTTTACTTTATTTACTATCTTGTTTGCTATATCAAAAACAAAAAAAATTAGTTACTTGCATTTACTTTATCTAATTTGCTTTATTTACTGTTGCTAAAATGAATACTGCTGAGAATACTAAGTTGTGTGACTTCACAACCACAAATAATAATGATTTCTTATGCACACCTATTGCTCCACCCGCTACTACAGCGGAATTCTTTGAAATTAAACCTGCTTTACTGAATCTTGTTATGCGAGAGCAATTTTCTGGTGTTAGTTCTGATGATGCTGCTGCCCATCTCAATAATTTTGTTGAACTTTGTGAAATGCAAAAGTATAAAGATGTAGATGGTGACATAATAAAATTAAAATTGTTCCCTTTCTCACTAAGAGGAAGAGCTAAAGATTGGTTGCTATCTCTGCCTAAGAATAGTATTGATTCATGGACTAAATGCAAGGATGCTTTTATTGGTAGATATTATCCCCCTGCTAAAATTATATCTTTGAGGAGTAGCATAATGAATTTTAAACAATTGGATACTGAGCATGTTGCACAAGCATGGGAAATAATGAAATCTTTGGTTAAAAATTGCCCAACCCATGGACTGACTACTTGGATGATCATCCAAACCTTTTATGCAGGACTGAATTTTTCTTCGCGGAACCTATTGGATTCAGCTGCTGGAGGTACCTTTATGTCCATCACTCTTGGTGAAGCAACAAAGCTTCTTGATAATATGATGATTAATTACTCTGAATGGCACACGGAAAGAGCTCCACAAGGTAAGAAGGTAAATTAAATAGAAGAAACCTCTTCCTTGAGTGATAAGATTGATGCTATTATGTCTATGCTTGTGAATGATAGGACAAATGTTGATCCTAATAATGTTCCATTAGCTTCATTGGTTGCTCAAGAAGAACATGTTGATGTAAACTACATTAAAAATAATAATTTCAACAACAATGCTTATCGGAACAATTCTAGTAACAACTATAGGCCATATCCTTATAATAATGGCAACGGCTATGGTAATTCTTATGGGAATTCTTACAACAATAATAGGAATACACCCCCTGGACTTGAAGCCATGCTTAAAGAATTTATTAGTACACAAACTGCTTTTAACAAATCTGTTGAAGAAAAGCTTGGGAAAATTGATATACTTGCTTCTAAAGTTGATAGTCTTGTCATTGATGTTGATCTTTTGAAATTGAAAGTTATGCCTAATAGGGATAATGAAAATAAAATTGTTACTACAGCAAATGCCATCCAAGTTAGAATTAATGAGAATATAAGATTAATGGCTGAACTGCATGCTAGGTGGGAAAGAGAAGAAAATGAAAAACTAGCTAAAGAGAATAATGTAGCTAAAGTTTGGACTATTACTACCACTAGTAATGCTAATGCTCCACATGTTGCTGCACCTCCTACTAATAATGGTAAAAGAATTGGTGTTAGCAATGGTTCCACTTCTAATGCAAAGCGCGAAAAAACTGCCTGAAACTGCTAAAACTGCTGAAACTGCATGTGATAAAACTGCTGAAATTTTTTCCAACATTGGGAACAATGATCCCATTGCTTTAGATTATAATGGTTTAGACTTTGATGATTGCCACATCTCTGAAGTTATAAAGTTCTTACAAAAACTTGCTAAAAGTCCTAATGCTAGTGCTATAAATTTGGCTTTCACAAAACATATTACAAATGCTCTCATAAAAGCTAGAGAAGAGAAACTAGAACGCGAAACTTCTATTCCTAGGAAGCTAGAGGATGGTTAGGAGCCCATCATTAAGATGAAGGTCAATAACTTTGATTGTAATGCTTTATGTGATCTTGGTGCAAGTATTTCCGTTATGCCGAAGAGAATCTATAATATGCTTGACTTGCCACCATTGAAAAATTGTTATTTGGATGTTAATCTTGCTGATAACTCTACAAAGAAACCTTTGGGGAGAGTTGATAATGTTCGTATTATGGTTAACAATAACCTTGTCCCCGTTGATTTTGTTGTCTTGGATATTGAATGCAATGCATCTTGTCCCATTATATTGGGAAGACCTTTTCTTCGAACTGTTGGTGCTACCATTGATATGAAGGAAGGTAATATTAAATATCAATTTCCTCTCAAGAAAGGTATGGAACACTTCCCTAGAAAGAGAATGAAGTTACCTTTTGATTCTATTATTAGAACAAATTATGATGTTGATGCTTCATCTCTTGATAATACTTGATATACACTTTCTGCGCCTAGCTGAAAGGCGTTAAAGAAAAGCGCTTATGGGAGACAACCCATGTTTTTACTACAGTAATTTTGTTTTATATTTGAGTCTTGAAAGTTGTTTACTACTGTAGCAACCTCTCCTTATCTTAGTTTTATTGCATTGTTGTGCCAAGTAAAGTCTCTAATAGAAGTAAGATACTAGATTTGGATTACTGCGCAGAAACAGTTTTCTTTGCTGTCACGAATCTGGGTAAAATTCTCTGTAGGTAACTCAGAAAATTATGCCAATTTACGTGAGTGATCCTCGGATATGTACGCAACTTTCATTAGTTTTAAGTTTTCTCATCTGAGCAAGTCTGGTGCCTGTTAAAAATTCGTCTTTAGGAACTGTTCTGTTTTGACAGATTCTGCCTTTTATTTTGCATTGCCTGTTTTGCTATGTTAGATGGATTTCTTTGTTCCATTGACTTTCAGTAACTTTGTGCAATGTCTAGAAGTATAAAGAATGATTGTGTCACCTCTGAATATGTGAATTTTGATTATGCACTAATCCTCTAATGAGTTTGTTTCGAGTTTGGTGTGGAGGAAGTTTTCAAGGATCAAGAGAGGAGGATGATATACACTATGATCAAGGAGAGTGAAAGCTCTAAGCTTGGGGATGCCCCGGTGGTTCACCCCTGCATACATCAAGAAGACTCAAGCTTCTAAGCTTGGGGATGCCCAAGGCATCCCCTTCTTCATCGACAACATTATCAGGTTCCTCCCCTGAAACTATATTTTTATTCCGTCACATTTTATGTACTTTACTTGGAGCGTCGGTTTGTTTTTGTTTTTGTTTTGTTTGAATAAAGTTGGATCCTAGCATTCATTGTGTGGGAGAGAGACACGCTCCGTTGTTGCATATGGACAAATATGTCCTTAGGCTTTACTCATAGTATTCATGGCGAAAGTTTCTTCTTCGTTAAATTGTTATACGGTTGGAATCGGAAAATGATATATGTGGTAATTGGTATAATATCTTGAATAATGTGATACTTGGCAATTGTTGTGCTCATGTTTAAGATCTTGCATCATATACTTTGCACTTATTAATGAAGAAATACATAGAGCATGCTAAAATCTGATTTGCATGTTTGGTTTCTCTAAGGTCTAGATAATTTCTAGTATTGAGTTTGAACAACAAGGAAGACGGTATAGAGTCTTATAATGTTTACAATATGTCTTTTATGTGAGTTTTGCTGCACCGCTTCATCCTTGTGTTTGTTTCAAATAACCTTCCTAGCCTGAACCTTGTATCGAGAGGGAATACTTCTCATGCATCCAAAATCCTTGAGCCAACCACTATGCCATTTGTGTCCACCATACCTACCTACCACATGGTATTTCTCCGCCATTCCAAAGTAAATTGCTTGAGTGCTACCTTTAAAATTTCCATTCTTTACCTTTACAATATATAGCTCATGGGACAAATAGCTTAAAACTATTGTGGTATTGAATATGTACTTATGCACTTTATCTCTTATTAAGTTGCTTGTTGTGCGATAACCATGTTCCTGGGGACGCCATCAACTATTTCTTTGTTGAATATCATGTGAGTTGCTATGCATGTTCGTCTTGTCTGAAGTAAGGGCGATTTACCACTCATTTAATGGTTAGAGCATGCATAATGTTAGAGAAGAACATTGGGCCACTAACTAAAGCCATGATCCATGGTGGAAGTTTCAGTTTTGGACATATATCCTCAATCTCATATGAGAACATTAATTGTTGCTACATGCTTATGCATAAAAGAGGAGTCCATTATCTGTTCTCTATGTTGTCCCGGTATGGATGTCTAAGTCGAGAATAACCAAAAGCGAGAAATCCAATGCGAGCTTTCTCCTTAGACCTTTGTACAGGCGGCATAGAGGTACCCCTTTGTGACACTTGGTTAAAACATGTGTATTGCGATGATAATCCCGGTAATCCAAGCTAATTAGGACAAGGTGCGGGCACTATTAGTATACTATGCATGAGGCTTGCAACTTGTAGGATATAATTTACATAACTCATATGCTTTATTACTACCGTTGACAAAATTGTTTCTTGTTTTCAAAATCAAAGCTCTAGCACAAATATAGCAATCAATGCTTCCCTCTGCGAAGGGCCCTTCTTTTACTTTTATTGTTGAGTCAGTTCACCTATTTCTCTCCACCTCAAGAAGCAAACACTTGTGTGAACTGTGCATTGATTCCTACATACTTGCATATTGCACTTGTTATATTACTTTACATTGACAATATCCATGAGATATACATGTTACAAGTTGAAAGAAACCGCTGAAACTTTATCTTCCTTTGTGTTGCTTCAATACCTCTACTTTGATTTATTGCTTTATGAGTTAACTCTTATGCAAGACTTATTGATGCTTGTCTTTAAGTACTATTCATGAAAAGTCTTTGCTTTATGATTCAATTGTTTACTCATGTCATTTACCATTGTTTCAAATCGCTGCATTCATTACATGTGCTTACAATAGTATTGATCAAGATTATGTTGGTAGCATTGTCACTAAGAAATTATCTTTTTTATCGTTTACCTACTCGGGACGAGTAGGAACTAAGCTTGGGGATGCATGATACGTCTCAAACGTATCTATAATTTCTTATGTTCCATGCTACTTTTATGATGATACTCACTGATAACCCACAAGTATAGGGGATCGCAGCAGTCTTCGCGGGTAGTAAAACCCAATTTATTAATTCGACACAAGGGGAGACAAAGAATACTTGGAAGCCTTAACAGCGGAGTTGTCAATTCAGCTGCACCTGGAAACAGACTTGCTCGCAAGAGTTTATCAGTAGTAACAGTTTTATAACAGTAGCAGTAGTAGAATAACGACAGAAGAGAGTAACAGAGACAGCAGTAGTAATTATAGTAAACAGCAGGATTAAAATACTGTAGGCACAGGGATGGATGACGGGCGTTGCATGGATGAGAGAAACTCATGTAACAATCATAGCAGCGCATTTGCAGATAATAATAAAACAGTGTCGAAGTACAAAACAATCAATAGGCATGTGTTCCAATTATAGTCGTACGTGCTCGCAATGAGAAACTTGCACAACATCTTTTGTCCTACCAGCCGGTGGCAGCCGGGCCTCAAGGGAATCTACTGGATATTAGGTACTCCTTTTAATAGAGTACCGGAGCAAAGCATTAACACTCCGTGAACACATGTGATCCTCACGTCACTACCATTCCCTCCGGTTGTCCCGATTTCTGTCACTTCGGGGCCATTGGTTCCGGACAGCGACATGTGTATACAACTTGCAGGTAAGACCATAAACAATGAATATCATGATGAAATAATAACATGTTCAGATCTGAGATCATGGCACTCGGGCCCTAGTGACAAGCATTAAGCATAACAAGTTGCAACAATATCATCAAAGTACCAATTACGGACACTAGGCACTATGCCCTAACAATCTAATGCTATTACATGACCAATCTCATCCAATCCCTACCATCCCCTTCAGCCTACAGCGGGGGAATTACTCACACATGGATGGGGGAAACATTGCTGGTTGATGGAGAGGCGTCGGTGGTGATGGCGGCGATGATCTCCTCCACCCCCGTCCGGCGGAGTGCCGTAACGGGAGACTTCTGGCTCCTGAGACGGAGTTTCGCGATGTGGCGGCGTTCTGGAGGCTTTCTGGCGACTTCGACTTCTCCCCGTGCGTTTTTAGGTCGAAGGCAATAAGTAGTACGAAGGAGGGCGTCGGAGGCCGACCGAGGGGGCCACACCATAGGGCCGCGCGGGCCCCCCTAGGCCGCGCCGCCTTATGGTGTGGGGCCCTCGGGCCTCCACCTGACTTGTCCTTCTGGCTCCGTCAGTATTCTGGGAAAATAGGGCCTTCTGCATAAATTCCGAGGATTTTCCCGAAAGTTGGATTTCTGCACAAAAACGAGACACCATAACAGTTCTGCTGAAAACAGCGTTAGTCCGTGTTAGTTGTATCCAAAATACACAAATTAGAGGCAAAACAATAGCAAAAGTGTTCGGGAAAGTAGATACGTTTTGGACGTATCAACTCCCCCCAAGCTTAGCTTATTGCTTGTCCTCAAGCAATTCAGTTAACAACTGAGCGATAAAAGAACTTTCACGAACACATTTGTTCATATGATGTAAATATTCTCATGCTATGGCTAACACTTAGATAGTTCATAATAAGATACATGCAAATAAGATCATCTAACAGCTATGTCAATCATGGGGAGGTACCAACAATTAATAATAAGCATCATGAATCATGTCTGTAAGCAGGATTGCAATGTTCATAAAAGGGTATGATAAAGTGGTATCTCGCTTGCCTGTATTTGAACAGCAAAACATAAATGCTTAGGCACCTCTGAAGTTCATAGAAAGACTAGAAATAGAGATTGTCAAAGATAAAAGCATCAAAGTTATACCACAACCAATAATATTTTGAGACAAGCATATTGTACTAAGAATGACAGCTGTGCTCTCAAGAAAGTGCTCAAAGAAAGGATGGAGACACAACATAAAAGTAAAAGATTGACCCTTCACAGAGGGAAGCAGGGATTAATATGCGCTAGAGCTTTTCATTTTTAAAACAAGAGTAAAATTATTTTGAGAGGTGTTTGTTGTTGTCAACGAATGGTAATGGGTACACCAACTACCTCGCCAACCAGACTTTCAAGAGCGGCTCCCATGAAGGACGTTATCTCTACCAGCAAGGTAGATCATCCCTCTTCTCTTTTGTTTACACACGTATTTTAGTTTTATTATGGGTGACACTCCCCCCAACCTTTGCTTACACAAGCCATTGCTAACCGAATCCTCGGGTGCCTTCCATCAATCGCATACCATGGAGGAGTGTCTATTTGCAAAATTAAGTTGCTTACTGATGAATCAGAGCAAAACATGTGAAGAGAATTATTAATGGAGTTTGATTAATCGGGGCTGGGAACCCCATTGCCAGCTCTTTTTGCAAAATTATTGGATAAGCGGATGTGCCACTAGTCCATAATGAAAGTCCGTCAAGAGTAAATGACAAGGTTGAAAGTTAAACACCACATACTTCCTCATGAGCTATGAAACATTAACACAAATTGAGAAGCATTTTGAAGATTTTAAAGGTAGCGCATGAGAATTTACTTGGAATGGTTTGAAATGCCATGCATAGGTATTTATGGTGGACACTTTGGAACAACTTGGTTTTCAGGTGTTTGGAAGCACGAGCAGCGTTCCCGTTCAGTACAAATGAAGGCTAGCAATAGACTGGGGAGCGACAAATCAAGAGAGCAGTAACTGTCATAATCATGCTTGCGGCAAAATAAATTAACGGAGGCATAAAATTGATACAAGAACTCTGAAGCAATGTAAATCATCGAGGCTTAATTGACTTTTGTTCAGTCATATGCATGCGTGAGCATGTGCCAAGTCGATATAAATGAATTATTCAGAGGAGGATACCACAATGCCATACCTACTTATGAATAAAACAATGCAAGCAAACATCCATGACATGCTACTCATATTAATAAATTGGAGCTAAACATGAGAGATCATGAACTACTAGACTTTCTCAAATGACATATACCTCACATGAACCAATTAAGCATGCTCACATGGATGAGTATATGTGCAAAAATGAAAACAAATAGAGTTCATACCAGCCTCTCACCACAATCCAATTGTCGTAGATCGTCATTATTGCCTTTCACTTGTGTAGCTTGGATAATATGAAATGAAAACCACGCTCCAGCCACCGAAGACCATTAAACTCAAAATGAACTTTACAAACCAAAGAAGAACAGCAAATATTTTTGGTGTTTTCGAATTGGAAACAAGAACAAAAGAAAACAAGCAAACAAAGCAAAATCTTTTTGGGTTTTCTTATAGCAAACCAACGATAGCAAATAAAGCGAAGTAAAAGCAAGAAACCAAAATAAACAAATGGTGAAGAGAAACAACAGAAATATTTTTGGTCTTTTTGTGTTTTAGGAAAGAAACAAAGCAAAAATAAGAAATGGCAAACTAGAAGACTCACATAAACATAAAGCAGCAGAAATTCATCAAACTTGACAGCAGTACAGTACCCGATTTTTAAGAAATTCTTCCACTGCTCAAATCGAAAAGTGTTCAACTAATGAAAGTTAGATAATAACCTGGGGAACATGCTCAAAAATTGGCTTCGCAAAATAACGTTCTAGCTGTTTTTGAGAATTTTTATGGTGACAGCCCAGAATCTGTTTTCAATCAGCACTTCCCCAAATATCATCTCCCTCTCATTAGAAAACCACTCAAAGAAGCAAAACAAGTATATACAAGTATCCAGCAACCATAATATGCAAAGAATGAGTGATGCCGGTATACCTCCCCCCAAGCTTAGGCTTTTGGCCTAAGTGGAGTTCAACCCCAGCGAGGGTCGTTGTTCCTTGCCGGTGGATAATGCATGGCGTAGTCATAGTAAGGTTCCTGTGCAGAAGAAAAGCGTGGAGGCTCCACATGCCCAATATGTTGATGCGAGGAACTTGCTGCATCTGATGATGAGTCGAGGTGTTCCTCGGCCTCCGTGTTGTCTCTTGCATGGTGGCCTCCTCCTTCTATGTGTGCACTCAGCGCACCTTCTGTGACTGACCAATCATTCCTGGAATCAAGGTTAAATAGAACAGGCGCAGGCAATTTTACTAGTTTTTCAGTTTTCTTAGTTAATCTCCAAGTTTTCTTATAAAAAGTCATCTTGTACAACAGGTTACCCAAGTTAGATGAATTAGAAACAAATTCATGTTTAATCATGGAGGCTATGTCAAGTTTCTCTACGGAGAACGGAATATCAAGATGGTGAGGTTCTACACCATGCATAGCTAATAAACGAGAGGCAATGAGACCTCCACAAATTCCTCCCTTCTCACGGTTAGTAGCAAGTCTATAGGCTATCAAAGCACCCAAGTTATAAGTCCTATCACCTTGTAATGCAGCAGCTAAGAAGGCTAAATCCGGGATAGATAACTTACTTCCATTCTTTCTGGCAAGAACGCACTTGGTGATGAAATAAGCAAAGTAACGAATAGCTGGGAGTTGAATACTACTGATTTTACCACTATCCTCTGAGAAGTTCCTTTCATGACAAATCATCTTGTAGAGATTCAAGAACTCTTGCGGCGATCCCCTCATCTTTTCGCACGATCCCCATTGCGGTACTCTAATTGCTGCACAAAAATCACTGAATGGCAAGTTGACAGCTTTATTATAAATCTTATACTGAACCGTGGGGTTAGATCGCGACCAATTGAACTTAAAGTCCTGCACAACAGACATAGTTAATTTTGCATATTGGCTTGGTTCTCCATCAACAAAATCACTCAACCCTGCACGAGAAATTAGACTCTGAACATCTTCCAATATTCCTGCGCTTCTCATGAAATCTGCGCACGGGTAGTAAGAGGGGTATACTCCCTCTTCGCGGTTCACTCTCATGACTTGTTGCACCTCCAATTCTTGTTGGTTCAGTTGATATCTATTCCACTCCATTTTCTGAAATTTTTCAACAATCATTATAAAATTTGATTTGATGACATATAATCAAGGGGAACTACTATAGGAACTTGCTAGAGTACTAATCATGCATCAAAATTAGTTTTTACATCATAGAACAAGCATGCAAGCTCACTAAACATGTTACCTACAGCAGCAAAATATTCAAGATATACTTAACCAAACAAAATTCTACTTGGATCATTGGAGGAGTAACATACCAAGGAGCAAATGTGCCAAATTTCAGACAGAAATCTGGGCTGAGCAAAGAGATCGAAAAATCCTGAGCTCTTGAGCAAAAATGCGAGTGAGAGAAAGCTGGTTCGAGTTTTTTCGGGAGAGAGAAGATTCTGGGGGAAAGAGATGGCAAAGTGGGGCAAGGAGGGGCCCACACCACAGGGTGGCGCGCCCCCCTCCTTGGTCGCTCCGGCTGGTGGGGTGGCCCCCTGGGGTGCCCCACTGGTCATCCCAAGGTGCTCCCAGGTGCCTCTTCGAAAAATAGGACCAACAGTATAATTTTTGTGAATTTTTGAAAACTTTGAAAAATGCACATTTCTGGGTATTAAGTTTATTATTACTGGCCAGGAAAATTTTGAAATCTCTAATTAACTAAGGAACTTTGCAAATCAAAAGTGCTACAGCAAATAAAACAAGTGGAGGAAGAAAGAGATGTTGTTTACCCCCTCTATGCATATAAAAAGTATTTGTTAACAAGGTTGATCAAGTCTTGCCACCAAATAAATTTTACATAGCATAAGAAGAAATAGACCTCAAATCAATCATGTTACCTTGAATTGTATTGATATGGACCCAATCATAAGAGTTTGATATTCTTCCTTAGGCTCATATATTGGACAATCAATAGTTCAAACTTTGATAGTTCTCACATTAGAGATAGTATTAACTCCACATGCTTTCTCAATCCTCTTGGAAAAATAAACGGTATGTTCCTTATCATCAACATTGAAAGTAACCTTCCCTTTGTTGCAATCAATAACAGCCCCTGCGGTGTTAAGAAAAGGTCTCCCAAGAATAATAGACATATTATCATCTTCAGGCATTTCCAACACAACAAAATCAGTTAATATCAAGCAGTTAGTAGTAACTTGAACAGGAACATCCTCACATATACCAACAGGAATAGCAGTAGATTTATCAGCCATTTGCAAAGATATATCAGTAGGTATCAACTTATCTAAATAAAGTCTCTTATAAAGAGAAAAATGCATAACACTAACACCGGCTCCCAAGTCACATAGAGCAGTTTTAACATAATTATTCTTAATAGAACAAGGAATAGTAGGTATACCTGGGTCGCCCAACTTCTTTGGAACTTTGCCATTGAAAGAGTAATTAGCAAGCATGGTGGAAATTTCCTCATTGGGGATTTTCCTTTTGTTAGTAACAATATCTTTCATATACTTTGAATAAGGAGGCAATTTAATAGCATCAGTCAAAGGGATTTGCAAGAATAAAGGTTTCATCCAATCACAAAATTTATTATAGTGTTCTTCTTCTTTTGATTTTAGTTTCTTAGCAGGAAAAGGCTTTTGCTTTTGCACCCAAGGTTCTCTTTCATTACCATGTTTCTTAGCAATAAAATCTTCTTTAGTATACTTTTTATTTTTATCTTGCTTTTCAGGTTCATCTTCAACTTCTTCTTTATCAGAAACATCATTCTTATCATTACCATTATTATTATCATGTTCATTACCACTTTCAGTTTCAGCATCGGAAATAGAAATACTATTAGGATCATTAACAGGTTCAGAGGATTCTACAACATTTTTATGTTTCTTCTTCTTTTTCTTAGAAGGAGCACTAGGTTCAATTCGTTGAGAATCTTGTTCAATTCTTTTGGGATGCCCTTCAGGATATAGAGGATCCTGGGTAGAGACACATCCTCTAGTGGTTACTTCATAAGCATGTTTCTCTTTAGAATTATTTTTTAGCAAGTCATTTTGAACTTTAGTGAGTTGATCAATTTGAGTTTGAACCATTTGAAAATGTTTAACAAGCATCTTAACATCATTGGAGGTTCTCTCCACAATATCATGCAATTCACTAATAGCTTGAGAATTTTCCATTAGATGATTCTCTACTCGCATATTAAAATTTTCTTGCTTAACAATATAATTATCAAACTCATCTAAGCATTGAGCAGGAGGTTTTGAATACGGAATATCTTCCCTAGTAAAGCGTTGAAGGGAGTTTACCTCAATCATGGATGAAGGGGGAATTATCTCACATATATCTTCTATGGGAGGTAGATTCTTCACATCTTCGGATTTAATACCTTTCTCCTTGAGAGACTTCTTAGCTTCCCTCATATCTTCATCATTCAATTCAATTAAACCCCTCTTCTTCAATATTGGCGTTGGAGTTGGTTCAGGTGTAGTCCAATCATCATAATTCCGGCCTATTTTAGCCAATAATTCTTCAGCTTCGTCTGGAGTTCTTTTCCTGAAAACACAACCAGCACAACTATCCAAATATGCTCTAGATGCAATGGTTAGTCCACTATAAAATATATCAAGTAGATCATTCTTTTCTAAATCATGTCCAGGTCGAGCTCTGATAAGAGAACAAAATCTTGTCCAAGCCTCAGGCAATTTCTCTTCATCTCCCTGGTCAAACCTATAAATTTTCTGTAAAGCAATATGTTGAGCACTAGCAGGAAAGTATTTTCGAAAGAAAACATCACGCAAATCAGTTGGACTTTTAATAGATCCAGGAGGCAAATTATTATACCAAGTTTTAGCATCATCCTTTAATGAGAAAGGAAAAATTTTAGCGACAAAGTAAGTACGCATCTTGACATCATCAGAAAACAAGCTACTCATAGAAGAAAGTTCAATCATGTGTTCTACAGCATTTTCTTTTTCAGTACCACAAAAGGGTGTTTTCTCTACAATAGCTATATGAGATAGATCAAGAGAAAAATCATAATCTTTATCCTTAATGCATATAGGAGATGTGGCAAATTCAGGATCAGGAGATAACTTATGTCTAATAAAGATATTGTGCGAGAAACTTTTTAATTTTTCTTGCATCAGTAGTAGCATTGCATCTATTAATAAAATCATCATTAAGCTCCACATAATCCTCATCAGGATCATCACTAGAATAATCAAGTTCAGGTGAATTAACAGGTGTAGCAGCATTAGGAGTTTCAGCATTTTCAATTTGTCTAGACCTAGCAATTGTAGCATCTAGAAAGGATCCCAATGAACCACTATCATCAAGCACAGCAGAAATATTATCAATATTATGAGAGTTTTCAGATTCAGCAGAAGTACCAGCAAGTGAAGCTTGCGGCGGTGAAACAAGTTGACTTATCACAGATGGTGAATCAAGTGTAGCAGAGGTACTCAGAGTTGTACCTTTTCTTGTAGTGGATGGTAATATGGCGACTTTAGGATCGTGAGTTTTACCCATGATGGAGAATTTGCAGCGAACAATATCAATCCAAGTGAACTTCCAAATAAAGCTATGCTCCCCGGCAACGGCGCCAGAAAACAGTCTTGATAACCCACAAGTATAGGGGATCGCAGCAGTCTTCGCGGGTAGTAAAACCCAATTTATTGATTCGACACAAGGGGAGACAGAGAATACTTGGAAGCCTTAACAGCGGAGTTGTCAATTCAGCTGCACCTGGAAACAGACTTGCTCGCAAGAGTTTATCAAGAGGTAACAGTTTTATAACAGTAGTGATAGTAGAATAACAAAGAAAAGAGTAATGGAGACAACGGTAGTAATTATAGTAAACGGCAGGATTAAAATATCGTAGGCACGGGGATGGATGACGGGCGTTGCATGGATGAGAGAAACTCATGTAACAATCATAGCAGGGCATTTGCAGATAATAATAAAACGGTGTCGAAGTACAAAGCAATCAATAGGCATGTGTTCCAATTATAGTCGTACGTGCTCGCAATGAGAAACTTGCACAACATCTTTTGTCCTACCAGCCGGTGGCAGCCGGGCCTCAAGGGAATCTACTGGATATTAGGTACTCCTTTTAATAGAGTACCGGAGCAAAGCATTAACACTCCGTGAACACATGTGATCCTCACGTCACTACCATTCCCTCCGGTTGTCCCGATTTCTGTCACTTCGGGGCCATTGGTTCCGGACAGCGACATGTGTATACAACTTGCAGGTAAGACCATAAACAATGAATATCATGATGAAATAATAACATGTTCAGATCTGAGATCATGGCACTCGGGCCCTAGTGACAAGCATTAAGCATAACAAGTTGCAACAATATCATCAAAGTACCAATTACGGACACTAGGCACTATGCCCTAACAATCTAATGCTATTACATGACCAATCTCATCCAATCCCTACCATCCCCTTCAGCCTACAGCGAGGGAATTACTCACACATGGATGGGGGAAACATTGCTGGTTGATGGAGAGGCGTCGGTGGTGATGGCGGCGATGATCTCCTCCAATTCCCCGTCCCGGCGGAGTGCCAGAACGGAGACTTCTGGCTCCTGAGACGGAGTTTCGCGATGTGGCGGCGTTCTGGAGGCTTTCTGGCGACTTCGACTTCTCCCCGTGCGTTTTTAGGTCGAAGGCAATAAGTAGTCCGAAGGAGGGCGTCGGAGGCCGACCGAGGGGGCCACACCATAGGGCCGCGCGGGCCCCCCTAGGCTGCGCCGCCTTATGGTGTGGGGCCCTCGGGCCTCCACATGACTTGTCCTTCTGGCTCCGTCAGTATTCTGGGAAAATAGGGCCTTCTGCATAAATTCCGAGGATTTTCCCGAAAGTTGGATTTCTGCACAAAAACGAGACACCAGAACAGTTCTGCTGAAAACAGCGTTAGTCCGTGTTAGTTGTATCCAAAATACACAAATTAGAGGCAAAACAATAGCAAAAGTGTTCGGGAAAGTAGATACGTTTTGGACGTATCACTCACATGTTTTATACACATTATATGTCATTATTATGCATTTTCCGGCACTAACCTATTAACGAGATGCCGAAGAGCCAGTTGCTGTTTTCTGCTGTTTTTGGTTTCAGAAATCCTAGTAAGGAAATATTCTCGTAATTGGACGAAATCAACGCCCAGGGGCCTATTTTCACACGAAGCTTCCAGAAGACCGAGGGGGAAAGGAAGTGGGGCCACGAGGCGCCGACACAACAGGGCGGCGCGGCCTGGCCCTTGGCCGCGCCGGCCTGGCGTGTGGGGCCCTCGTGTGGCCCCCCGCGTTGCCCTTCCGCCTACTTAAAGCCTTCGTCGCGAAACCCCCAGTACCGAGAGCCACGATACGGAAAACCCATCGAGGCGCCGCCGCCGCCAATCCCATCTCGGGGGATTCAGGAGATCGCCTCCGGCACCCTGCCGGAGAGGGGATTCATCTCCCGGAGGACTCTACACCGCCATGGTCGCCTCCGGATTGATGAGTGAGTAGTTCACCCCTGGACTATGGGTCCATAGCAGTAGCTAGATGGTTGTCTTCTCCTCATGTGCTTCATTGTCGCATCTTGTGAGCTGCCTAACATGATCAAGATCATCTATCTGTAATGCTATATGTTGTGTTTGTTGGGATCCGATGGATAGAGAATACTATGTTATGTTGATTATCAATCTATTACCTATGTGTTGTTTATGATCTTGCATGCTCTCCATTGTTAGTAGAGGCTCTGGCCAAGTTTTTGCTAGTAACTCCAAGAGGGAGTATTTATGCTCGATAGTGGGTTCATGCCTCCATTAAATGCAGGACGATGTGACAGAAAGTTCTAAGGTTGTGGATGTGCTGTTGCCACTAGGGATAAAACATTGATGCTATGTCCGAGGGTGTAGTTATTGATTACATTACGCACCATACTTAATCCAATTGTCTGTTGCTTGCAACTTAATACCGGAAGGGGTTCGGATGATAACCTGAAAGTGGACTTTTTAGGCATAGATGCATGCTGGATAGCGGTCTATGTACTTTGTCGTAATGCCCAATTGAATCTCACAATACTCATCATGTCATGTATGTGCATTGTCATGCCCTCTCTATTTGTCAATTGCCCAACTGTAATTTGTTCACCCAACATGCTATTTATCTTATGGGAGAGACACCTCTAGTGAACTGTGGACCCCGGTCCATTCTTTTAATCGAATACAATCTACTGCAATACTTGTTCTACTGTTTTCTGCAAACAATCATCATCCACACTATACATCTAATCCTTTATTACAGCAAGCCGGTGAGATTGACAACCTCACTGTTTCGTTGGGGCAAAGTACTTTGGTTGTGTTGTGCAGGTTCCACGTTGGCGCCGGAATCCCTGGTGTTGCGTGATACGTCTCCGACGTATCGATAATTTCTTATGTTCCATGCCACATTATTGATGATATCTACATGTTTTATGCACACTTTATGTCATATTCGTGCATTTTCTGGAACTAACCTATTAACAAGATGCCGAAGTGCCAGTTCCTGTTTTCTGCTGTTTTTGGTTTCAGAAATCCTAGTAACGAAATATTCTCGGAATCGGACGAAATCAACGCCCAGGTTCCTATTTTTCCCGGAAGCATCCAGAACACCCGAGAACCGCCAGAGAGGGGGCACAGGCCCACCAAACCCTAGGCCGGCGCCGCCTCTTTGCCTATATAAAGCCCCTAGACCTAAAACCTCGAGACGAAAAGCCACGGTACGAGAAACCTTCCAGAGCCGCCGCCATCGCGAAGCCAAGATCTGGGGGACAGGAGTCTCTGTTCCGGCACGCCGCCGGGACGGGGAAGTGCCCCCGGAAGGCTTCTCCATCGACACCGCTGCCATCTCCACCGCCATCTTCATCAACGCTGCTGTCTCCCATGAGGAGGGAGTAGTTCTCCATCGAGGCTCGGGGCTGTACCGGTAGCTATGTGGTTAATCTCTCTCCTATGTACTTCAATACAATGATCTCATGAGCTGCTTTACATGATTGAGATTCATATGAGTTTTGTATCACAATTCATCTATGTGCTACTCTAGTGATGTTATTAAAGTAGTCTATTCCTCCTCCAGTGCATCATGAAGTACTTGGTTTATGCTATGATTGTGATCTCTTGTAGATTATGATGTTAACTATTACTATGATGGTATTGATGCGATCTATTCCTCCTTTCATAGTGTGAAGGTTACGGTGTGCATGCTATGTTAGTACTTGGTTTGGTTGTGTTGATCTATCTTGCACTCTAAGGTTATTTAAATATGAACATTGAATTGTGGAGCTTGTTAACTCCGGCATTGAGGGTTCGTGTAATCCTACGCAATGGTGTTCATCATCCAACAAGAGTGTATAGTATGCATTTATCTATTCTGTTATGTGATCAATGTTGAGAGTGTCCACTAGTGAAAGTATGATCCCTAGGCCTTGTTCCTAAATACTGCTATCGCTGCTTGTTTACTGTTTTACTGCGTTACTACTGCTGCGTTACTACTGCTTGTTTACTGTCCTGGGCAAAGCACTTTTCTGGTGTCGTTGCTACTGCTACTATATATTCATACCACATGTATTTCACTATCTCTTCGCCGAACTAGTGCACCTATTAGGTGTGTTGGGGACACAAGAGACTTCTTGCTTTGTGGTTGCAGGGTTGCATGAGAGGGATATCTTTGACCTCTTCCTCCCTGAGTTCGATAAACCTTGGGTGATCCACTTAAGGGAAAACTTGCTGCTGTTCTACAAACCTCTGCTCTTGGAGGCCCAACACTGTCTACAGGAAAAGGAGGGGGGCGTAGACATCAAGCTATTTTCTGGCGCCGTTGCCGGGGAGGAAAGGTAAAAGGTACTCATACTCCGGATCTCGGCAACTAAGCTATTTTCCGCCGTTGTAAGTACTCAAAGCTATTTCCTTTAGATCCTGCAATTGCATCTTTTTGTTTCTTGTTTACACTAGTTTGGCATAATGGACAACAATGAGCTTCTTATTCTATTTCCTGATTTAAGACATGGATGGTTTGATCCGAAAATTAAAAAACCCATGGAACATGTTAGCATGAATACTTTGAACACCATTGTTGCTAATGATATGGAAAATTCTAAGCTTGGGGAAGCTGGCTTTGATGAGCATGATCTTTTTAGTCCCCCAAGCATTGAGGAGAAAATTTACTTTGATGATACTTTGCCTCCTATTTATGATGATTATAATGATAGTAGTCTTTTGGTACCACCTGTTATGGAGGATAAATTTGATTATGATTACAATATGCCTCCTATATTTGATAGCTACTTTGTTGAATTTGCTCCCACTACAACTAATAAAATTGATTATGCTTATGTGGAGAGTAATAATTTTATGCATGAGACTCATGATAAGAATGCTTTATGTGATAGTTATATTGTTGAGTTTGCTCATGTTGCTACTGAAAGTTATTATGAGAGAGGAAAATATAGTTGTAGAAATTTTCATGTTACTAAAACACCTCTCTATGTGCTGAAATTTTTCAAGCTACACTTGTTTTATCTTTCTATGCTTGTTGCATTATGCTTCATGAATTTGTTTATTTACAAGATTCCTATGCATAGGAAGCATGTTAGGCTTAAATTTGTTTTGAACTTGCTTCTTGATGCTCTCTTTTGCTTCAACAACTATTTCTTGCGAGTGCATCATTAAAACTGCTGAGCCCATCTTAATGGCTATAAAGAAAGAACTTCTTGGGAGATAACCCATGTGTTATTTTGCTACAGTACTTTGTTTTATATTTGTGTCTTGGAAGTTGTTTACTACTGTAGCAACCTCTCCTTATCTTAGTTTTGTGTTTTGTTGTGTGATACGTCTCCGACGTATCGACAATTTCTTATGTTCCATGCCACATTATTGATGTTATCTACATGTTTTATGCACACTTTATGTCATATTCGTGCATTTTCTGGAACTAACCTATTAACAAGATGTCGAAGTGCCAGTTCCTGTTTTCTGCTGTTTTTGGTTTCAGAAATCCTAGTAACGAAATATTCTCGGAATCGGACGAAATCAACGCCCAGGTTCCTATTTTGCCCGGAAGCATCCAGAACACCCGAGAGCCGCGTAGGAAGCCCCGGGGCCCCACACTACACCCTGGCGCAGCCAGAGGGGGGGCCGCGCCGCCCTATGGTGTGGTGGCCCCAGGCCCCCTCCGAGGCTGCCCTTCCGCCTATTTAAAGCCTCCGTCGCGAAAACCCTATCACGTTCGACGAAACCCACAGAAACCTTCCAGAGCCGCCGCCATCGCGAAGCCAAGATCTGGGGGACAGGAGTCTCTGTTCCGGCACGCCGCCGGAACGGGGAAGTGCCCCCGGAAGGCTCCTCCATCGACACCGCTGCCATCTCCACCGCCATCTTCATCACCACTGCTGCTCCCATGAGGAGGGAGTAGTTCTCCATCGAGGCTCGGGGCTGTACCGGTAGCTATGTGGTTCATCTCTCTCCTATGTACTTCAATACAATAATCTCATGAGCTGCCTTAAATGATTGAGATTCATATGATGATGCTTGTAATATAGATGTCGTTATGCTAGTCAAGTGAATTTTACTTATGTGATCTCCGGAGACTCCTTGTCCCACGTGTGTAAAGGTGACAGTGTGTGCACCGTGTGGGTCTCTTAGGCTATATTTCACAGAATACTTATTCACTGTTATGAATGGCATAGTGAAGTGCTTATTTATATCTCTTTATGATTGCAATGTGTTTTGTATCACAATTTATCTATGTGCTACTCTAGTGATGTTATTAAAGTAGTTTTATTCCTCCTCCACGGTGTAATGGTGACAGTGTGTGCATCCGTGTTAGTACTTGGCGTAGGCTATGATTATGATCTCTTGTAGATTATGAAGTTAACTATTGCTATGATAGTATTGATGTGATCTATTCCTCCTTTCTTAGCATGAAGGTGACAGTGTGCATGCTATGTTAGTACTTGGTTTAGTCTTATTGATCTTTCATGCACTCTAAGGTTATTTAAATATGAACATTGAATTGTGGAGCTTGTTAACTCCGGCATTGAGGGTTCGTGTAATCCTACGCAATGTGTTCATCATCCAACAAAAGAGTGTAGAGTATGCATTTATCTATTCTGTTATGTGATCAAAGTTGAGAGTGTCCACTAGTGAAAGTGTAATCCCTAGGCCTTGTTCCTAAATACTGCTATCGCTGCTTGTTTACTGTTTCACTGTGTTACTACTGCTGCGTTACTACTGCTTGTTTACTGTCCTGGGCAAAGCACTTTTCTGGTGCCGTTGCTATATATTCATACCACCTGTATTTCACTATCTCTTCGCCGAACTAGTGCACCTATTAGGTGTGTTGGGGACACAAGAGACTTCTTGCTTTGTGGCTGCAAGGTTGCATGAGAGGGATATCTTTGACCTCTTCCTCCCTTAGTTCGATAAACCTTGGGTGATCCACTTAAGGGAAAACTTGCTGCTGTTCTAGAAAACTTCTGCTCTTGGAGGCCCAACACTGTCTACAGGAAAAGGAGGGGGCGTAGACATCAAGCTATTTTCTGGCGCCGTTGCCGGGGAGGAAAGGTAAAAGGTACTCACACTCCAGATCTCGGCTACTAAGCTATTTTCCGGCGCGTTGTAAGTACTCGAAGCTATTTCCTTTAGATCCTGCAATTGCATCTTTTTGTTTCTTGTTTACACTAGCTTGGCATAATGGACAAAAATGAGCTTCTTATGCTATTTCCTGATTTAAAACATGGATTGTTTGATGCGAAAATTAAAAAACCTATGGAATCTTATTTGCATGCTGGTAGTAATATTAGTATGAACGCTTTGAACACCATTGTTGATAATGATATAGAAAGTTCTAAGCTTGGGGAAGCTGGTTTTGATGAGCATGATCTTTTTAGTCCCCCAAGCATTGAGGAGAAAATTTACTTTGATGATACTTTACCTCCTATTTATGATGATTATAATGATAGTAGTCTTTTGGTACCACCTGTTATGGAGGATAAATTTGATTATGATTACAATATACCTCCTATATATGATAGCTACTTTGTTGAATTTGCTCCCGCTATTACTAATAAAATTGATTATGCCCATGTGGAGAGTAATAATTTCATGCATGAGACTCATGATAAGAATGCTTTATGTGATAGTTATATTGTTGAGTTTGCTCATGATGCTACTGAAAGTTATTATGAGAGAGGAAAATATGGTTGTAGAAATTTTCATGTTACTAAAACACCTCTCTATATGCTGAAATTTTTCAAGCTACACTTGTTTTATCTTCCTATGCTTGTTACTTTGCTCTTCATGAACTTGTTTATTTACAAGATTCCTATGCATAGGAAGCATGTTAGACTTAAATGTGTTTTGAATTTGCCTCTTGATGCTCTCTTTTGCTTCAAATACTATTTCTTGCGAGTGCATCATTAAAACTGCTGAGCCCATCTTAATGGCTAAAAAGAAATAACTTCTTGGGAGATAACCCATGTGTTATTTTGCTACAGTACTTTGTTTAATATTTGTGTCTTGGAAGTTTTTTACTACTGTAGCAACCTCTCCTTATCTTAGTTTTGTGTTTTGTTGTGCCAAGTGAAGCCTCTAATCGAAGGTTGATACTAGATTTGGATTTCTGCGCAGAAACAGATTTCTATCTGTCACGAATCTGGGCTGTTTTCTCTGTAGATAACTCAGAAAATAATACCAATTTACGTGCGTGTTCCTCAGATATGTACGCAACTTTCATTAGTTTTGAGTTCTCTGATCTGAGCAACGGAAGTATTTATTAAAAATTCGTCTTTACGGACTGTTCTGTTTTGACAGATTCTGCCTTTTATTTCGCATTGCTTCTTTCGCTGTGTTGGGTGGATTTCTTTGTTCCATTACCTTCCAGTAGCTTTGAGCAATGTCCAGAAGTGTTAAGAATGATTGTGTCACCTCTGAACATGTGAGTTTTTGATTATGTACTAACCCCTCTAATGAAGTTTATGAGAAGTTTGGTGTGAAGGAAGTTTACAAGGGTCAAGAGAGGAGGATGATATACTATGATCAAGAAGAGTGAAAGCTCTAAGCTTGGGGATGCCCCGGTGGTTCACCCCTGCATATATCAAGAAGACTCAAGCGTCTAAGCTTGGGGATGCCCAAGGCATCCCCTTCTTCATCGACAAATTATCAGGTTCCTTCTCTTGAAACTATATTTTTATTCCATCACATCTTATGTGCTTTTCTTGGAGCGTTGGTTTGTTTTTGTTTTTTGTTTTTGTTTGAATAAATGCTTGTGTGGGAGAGAGACACGCTCCGCTGGTTCATATGAACACATGTGTTCTTAGCTTTTAGTATTCATGGCGAAGTTTCTTCTTCGTTAAATTGTTATATGGTTCGAATTGGAAAATGATACATGTAGTAATTGCTATAATGTCTTGGATAATGTGATACTTGGCAATTGTTGTGCTCATGTTTAAGCTCTTGCATCATATACTTTGAACCTATTAATGAAGAAATACATAGAGCATGCTAAAATTTGGTTTGCATAATTGGTCTCTCTAAGGTCTAGATAATTTCTAGTAAAGAGTTTGAACAACAAGGAAGACGGTGTAGAGTCTTATAATGTTTACAATATGTCTTTTATGTGAGTTTTGCTGCACCGGTTCATCCTTGTGTTTGTTTCAAAATAACCTTGCTAGCCTAAACCTTGTATCGAGAGGGAATACTTCTCATGCATCCAAAATCCTTGAGCCAACCACTATGCCATTTGTGTCCACCATACCTACCTACTACATGGTATTTCTCCGCCATTCCAAAGTAAATTGCTTGAGTGCTACCTTTAAACTTCCATTCTTCACCTTTACAATATATAGCTCATGGGACAAATAGCTTAAAAACTATTGTGGTATTGAATATGTACTTATGCACTTTATCTCATATTAAGTTGCTTGTTGTGCGATAACCATGTTCACTGGGGACGCCATCAACTATTCTTTGTTGAATTTCATGTGAGTTGCTATGCATGTTCGTCTTGTCTGAAGTAAGAGCGATCTACCACCTTATGGTTAAGCATGCATATTGTTAGAGAAGAACATTGGGCCGCTAACTAAAGCCATGATTCATGGTGGAAGTTTCAGTTTTGGACAAATATCCTCAATCTCATATGAGAAAATTAATTGTTGTTACATGCTTATGCATAAAAGAGGAGTCCATTATCTGTTGTCTATGTTGTCCCGGTATGGATGTCTAAGTTGAGAATAATCAATAGCGTGAAATCCGATATGAGCTTTCTCCTTAGACCTTTGTACAGGCGGCATAGAGGTACCTGATGACCCACAAGTATAGGGGGTGTATCGTAGTATTTTCGATAAGTAAGAATGTCGATCCCAACGAGGAGCAGAAGGTGTTGACAAGTAGTTTCGATGAAGGATTCACTGTAAATGCTCACAGACAAGTATTCAGGGAGTTTTGATGTAACCGTTGAATAAAGTACGAGTAAGTAAAGTGCGAGAGTAACAATTGCAGCGAGTGGCCCAATCCTTTTTAGCACAAAGGACAAGCCGGTTTGTTTACTTATAATGACCAAACGTTCTCGAGGACACACGGGATTTTAGTCTAATGCTTTCGCTACATACGGCTAAATAATCTTCATTGTTATGATAAGTGTTGTGTGGGTGAACCTATACTAATGTACCGCCCTTCCTAGGACTAATACATACTTGTGATTATACCCCTTGCAAGCATCCGCAACTACAAGAAAGTAATTAAGAATAAATCTAACCACAGCCTTAAACTCTGAGATCCTGCGATCCCTCCTGCATCGATATACCAACGGGGGTTTAGGTTTCTGTCACTCCGGCAACCCCGCAATTAGCAAACGAATACAAGATGCATTCCCCTAGGCCCATAAATGTTGAAGTGTCATGTAGTCGACGTTCACATGACACCACTAGAAGAATAACACCACAACTTAAATATCATACCATTGAATATTACTCAACCATAGTTCACTACTAACATTTAGACTTCACCCATGTCCTCAAGAACTAAACGAACTACTCACGAGACATCATATGGAACATGATCAGAGGTGATATGATGATGAATAACAATCTGAACATAAACTTGGTTCAATGGTTTCACTCAATAGCATCAACAACAAGTAGAGATCGATACCGGGAGAGTTTCCCCTATCAAACAATCAAGATCAAACCCAAATTGCTACGGCGGTGACGGTGTCCAGCGGTGGAGACGGCGGTGATGATGATGGAGATGATGATGATGGTGATGGAGATGATGTCCAACTCGATGACGGTGACGATGGCGTCGATTTCCCCCTCCCGGAGGGAATTTCCCCGGCGGATTCCTGCTCGCCGGAGAGCTCTTTTCTCTCTGGTGTTCTCCGCCCCGCAGAGGCGGCTGTAACTCTTCGCGAGGTACCCTCTGTGGCTTAGGTTTTCGGGATGAAGGATTTCGCGAAGAAAAGGAGGCGAAAGGGGCTGTGGGCCCCCCACACTACATGGCGGCGTGGCCAGGGCATGGGCCGCGCCGCCCTAGGGTGTGGGCCCACCCTGGGTCCTCCTGGCTCCTCCTTCTGGCTTCCTTCATCATCTTGAAAAATAGGATTTTTGGTATAATTTCCTTCCACAGTTGATCTTCCGAAATATTGCGTTCTGACGGTGCTTTTTCCAGCAGAATCCTGGCTCCGGTGCTTGATCCTCCAATAATGATGAAACATGCAAAATAGATGAAATAACATAAGTATTGTGTCCCAATATGAAATATATCAATGAATAACAGCAAATTATGATATAAAATAGTGATGCAAATTGGACGTATCAACTCCCCCCAAGCTTAGACTTCGCTTGTCCCCAAGCGAAACTGAGCTCGATAAATAGGACCACATGTTTATGGAGTGAAGAGTCGATAAATAAAATACGGACAAGAAGCATCATATTCATTCGCACAAGACATTATAGTAAACAACCTCTTATAACTCAACTTGAAACAAGTATAAGGTAATCACAAATAAAGGTGCATAAGAAATCATAATTGGTGATGGCAAACTTCGTTCTTGGTCAGAGAACAATTAACAGATTATATTTATCTCATTGAGCAGCGCTCTCATGTTAAAGTTTATAAGGCACAACTTGCATACTCAATCATAATGGTCTCTTCATAATCATTAATAACGTGCAAAGCTATATTCATTCAGATAAAACTTGTACTAAACAAGGAAGAATAAAAGACATGATGAAGCAAATCACAATATAATGGTTTGATCACAACTACTCAAATGCTTGCTCGAGATGGAGGGAAATAGGTTTACTGACTCAACATAAAGTAAAAGACAGGCCCTTCGCAGAGGGAAGCAGGGATTAAATCATGTGCTAGAGCTTTTTCAGTTTTGCAATCATATAAAGAGAATAAAAGTAACATTTTGAGGGGTGTTTGTTGTTGTCAACGACTGGTAGCGGGTACTCTATCTCCCTTGCCAGACAACCTCCAAAGAGCGGCTCCCATATTATTTTCATTTTGTGTGGCACTCCTTCCAACCTTTCTTTCACAAACCATGGCTAACCGAATCCTCGGGTGCCTGCCAACAATCTCATACCATGAAGGAGTGCCTTTTTATTTTAGTTTTATTATGATGATGACACTCCCCCCAACCTTTGCTTACACAAGCCATGGCTAACCGAATCCTTCGGGTGCCGTCCATCAATCACATACCATGGAGGAGTGTCTATTTAATTTAATTAATTTGGGACTGGGAATCCCATTGCCAGCTCTTTTTGCAAAATTATTGGATAAGCGGATGAAGCCACTAGTCCATTGGTGAAAGTTGCCCAACAAGATTGAAAGATAAAACACCACATACTTCCTCATGAGCTATGAAACATTGACACAAATAAGAGATACTAAGTTTTGAATTGTTTAAAGGTAGCACATGAAGTATTTACTTGGAATGGCAGAAAATACCATGTAGTAGGTAGGTATGGTGGACACAAATGACATAGGTTTGGGTTAAGGTTTGGATGCACGAGAAGTATTCCCTCTCAGTACAGGTCTTTGGCTAGCAAGGTTAATTAGCAAGCATAAGAGTCGAGGGAAACAAACAAATATACATGTGATAGAAACAATCATGCATCTTCCTTGTAAGCACAAACAATTTTAACTTCAGAATAATAAGCTATGAGCTAACAAGAAAGAAAGACAATGAAACAACTACATGTATTTCTCTTTTCTACTTAAACCTCAAAGTGTTGTTGCTATTGACCGATGCTAAGTTTGCCAAAACCAAATAGATTTATTCAATGCTCCCAAAGTGATACCATTACTAGCAACAGGGTAAATCATATGACAGAGATTGCAAACTAGACTAAGATGTGCAATATGTAAATGATAAGACTTCTCATTAATATTCCATAACGATAACTCACACCAAGGGATACATAGATAACCAACTAAAGGAGAGATACTTCCAACTGCAACTCATCTTATATGATAACTTCCCTACTCATGATATGACACTACTTGACAATAAAAATAAAAGGTAGTGATAATGTGATACCGCGGCACTCCCCCAAGCTTGGAACAAACCAAGGGGATGCCAATACCGATGATGAATTACTCCTTCGGCGATGGTGGTGATGAACTCCTCCCGCGCTTCTTAATAACCTCCTTCAACTTCAGTTTCTCAGCTTGACAATTCTGCACTAAGATTCGAAGAGATTCATTGTTATCTGAAGTTGGCGATGATGACCTTGTGATGCGAATCGAGTGGTATTCCAGCATTCTTCGGAGACGGCAATTCTCCTCTTGGAGTATCTCCACCTCTCTTCTTAGAGCCCGATATTGATCACAAAACTCATCGGTAGTCCGTAGAACTTCTTCCAACATGGGGAAGGAGTCGAGGCTAAGAGCGGGTGGTAAAGGTCCCTGCAGGTTATGAGAAAAAGAACGTCGAGTGTCAACAGATCCCACCAAGATTTGCTTGCTCCCTCCGGCTTGCTGCTCTTGTCTTGATGGCATCTCCTTCACTTCTTCCTCCGAAAGCCCCTTGCCCTTGTTGTTGGAGACCATGGTGCGTCTAGACCGAAAACAGATCCTGGCAGAAACAGCTCGAAACAAAACACGTCGAGAAAACGAGATACGGACCTCCAGGGGTCCGGGGGATTATATAGCAAAAATTTTCACGACAAAAGGAAAGTACCAGATCGAACCAGAGTCGGAAAGGGGTATCGAGGCGGCCAAACCATAGGGCGGCGCGGGCCCAGGCTTGGCCGCGCCGGCCTATGGTGGCGCCCCCTCGTGCGTCCTTTCCACTCCGTTTCGAACTCGTAATTTTTCATATTTTCCAAAAACAGCAAAAATATTGTTCGGAAAGTAAATTGCGTACTTTTCATTACCAGTACTGTTACCTATTCAAAGTTGAGTTCTGGCGGACTGTCAATTTGCCCTTTGATGAAGGCCTCCGGTGTTTCCACTTGAATAATATCAACATCAACATTATAAGAATCACCTGAGATATAATGCTTGAGTCTTTGTCCATTCACCACTTGCGTGGCATTGCCTTGGAGAGAGCTAATTTTGATTGCTCCTGAACGATACACCTCCTCGACAATATATGGTCCTTCCCATTTCGAGAGTAATTTCCCTGCAAAGAATCTGAGACGAGACCGATACAATAGGACTTTATCCCCAATATTAAATTCTCTTTTGATAATCCTTCTATCATGCCATTTTTTAACTTTCTCTTTAAAGAGTTTAGCATTTTCATAAGCTTCACTTCTCCATTCATCTAGAGAACTTAATTGCAACAACCTCTTATCACCGGCAAGTTTAGGATCTTTGTTTAATTCTCTAACAGCCCAATAAGCTTTGTGCTCTAGTTCTAAAGGTAAATGACAAGCTTTACCATAAACCATTTTATAAGGTGACATTCCCATGGGATTTTTATAAGCAGTTCTATAAGCCCATAGTGCATCCTTCAATTTACTAGCCCAATTCTTTCTAGTTTTATTAACGGTCTTTCCCAAAATAGATTTAATCTCTCTATTTGATAATTCTACTTGACCACTAGTTTGAGGATGATAAGCGGAAGCAATTCTATGATTAATACCATACTTAGCAAGAGTTTTTCTAAAACCTCCATGAATAAAATGAGAACCTCCATCAGTCATAATATATCTAGGCACTCCAAATCTAGGAAAAATAATATCTAAAAGCATTCTTAAAGAGGTCTCGCCATCAGCACTTTTTGTAGGTATAGCTTCCACCCATTTAGTAACATAATCAACAGTAACAAGTATATGAGTGTTACCTTCTGAAGACGGAAAAGGTCCCATGAAGTCAAATCCCCAACAATCAAACGGTTCAATAACAAGAGTATAATTCATAGACATTTCATTACGTCTGGAGATATTACCAACCCTTTGGCATTCATCACAAGATAAAATAAACTTTCTCGCATCCTTGAAGAGAGTTGGCCAATAAAAACCTGATTGTAGAACCTTTTGCGCGGTTCTTTCTCCGGCGTGATGTCCTCCATAAGCACTACCATGACATTTACTCAATATCTCTTGTTGTTCATATTCGGGAACACATCTTCGCATAATACCATCCACTCCTTCTTTATATAAGTGTGGGTCATCCCAGAAATAATGCCTCAAGTCATAAAAGAATTTCCTCCTTTGCTGAGCTGAAAAGGTTGGAGGCAAGTAGTTGGAAACAATAAAGTTAGCATAATCAGCATACCAAGGACTGTCTCGCGAGCTCACCTTTATTACAGCCAATTGTTCATTTGGAAAACTATCATTAACAGGAACAGGATCATAAGCAATATTTTCCAATCTAGACAAATTATCAGCAACAGGATTATCAGCACCTTTCCTATCTACAATATGTAAATCAAATTCTTGCAACAGAAGTACCCATCTAATAAGTCTCGGCTTAGCATCTTTCTTTGTCATAAGATATCTAATTGCAGCATGATCAGTATGAATAGTAACTTTTGAATCAACAATATAAGATCTAAATTTATCACAAGCAAAAACTACAGCTAATAATTCTTTTTCAGTCGTAGCATAATTTCTTTGAGCAGCATCAAGAGTTTTACTAGCATAATGAATAACATTCAGTTTTTTATCTACTCATTTGTCCAAGAACAGCGCCTACAGCAAAATCACTAGCATCACACATAATCTCAAAGGGTAAGTTCCAATCAGGAGGTTCAACTATAGGAGCAGTTGTTAAGGCTTTCTTAAGAGTTTCAAAAGCTTCCTTACAATCATCATCAAAAACAAAAGGTACGTCTTTTTGAAGAAGATTAGTAAGAGGCTTTGAAATCTTGGAGAAATCTTTAATAAATCTCCTATAAACCCCAGCATGACCAAGAACACTACGAATACCTTTAACATCCCTTGGATAGGGCATATTCTCAATTGCTTCAACTTTAGCTCTATCAACTTCAATACCTCTCTCAGAAATTTTATGTCCCAATACAATTCCTTCATTAACCATAAAGTGGCATTTCTCCCAATTAAGAACAAGGTTAGTTTCTTCACATCTCTGCAAAACTTTATCAAGGTTTCGCAAGCAACTATCAAAAGAATTCCCATAGACGGAAAAATCATCCATGAATACCTCTACAATACTTTCACAAAAACCATGAAAAATAGCAGACATGCATCTTTGAAAAGTAGCAGGAGCATTACATAAACCAAAAGGCATACGTCTATAAGCATAAGTTCCATAGGGACAAGTAAAGGTGGTTTTCTCTTGATCTTTAGCTTTAACAGCAATTTGTGAAAACCCAGAATAACCATCAAGAAAACAAAAATGAGTATTTTTAGACAATCTTTCTAGCATTTGATCAATAAATGGTAAAGGGTAATGATCTTTCTTAGTAACTTTATTAACTTTTCGAAAATCAATGCACATTCTATACCCTACAACTACTCTTTGAGGGATGAGCTCATCATTATCATTAGGCACAACAGTCATTCCTCCTTTCTTGGGAACGCAATGCACAGGACTAACCCATCTACTATCAGCAATAGGATATATAATACTAGCTTCAAGAAGTCTTAATACCTCATTCCTTACCACTTCCTTCATCTTCGGAATTAGACGACGCTGATGTTCAACAACAGGCTTTGCATCATCTTCCATATTAATAGCATGTTGGCAAATAGAAGGAGAAATCCCTTTCAAATCATCAAGAGTGTAGCCAATAGCGCCTCGGTGCTTCTTCAATATTTCCAATAACCTTTCTTCTTCAAACTCTGAAAGCTTAGAACTAATAATAACAGGATATATTTTCTTATCATCAATATGAGCATATTTAAGATTATCAGGCAAAGGCTTTAAATCAAAAACAGGATCTTCCTTTGGTGGCGGTGTTGTACCCAAATCTTCCACCGGTAAATCGTGCTTCAGAATAGGTTGGCGGAGAAAAATTTCCTCAAGCTCATCTCTTTCTTTCCTAAAAACTTCACTCTCGCTATCCTCCAAATGTTGCTGCAAAGGATTATTAGGAACAAGAACAATAGATGCACATTGCTCCATTTTAAAATCATTACTAGGCAAATCAGCTTTATAAGGAGTTTTGGTAAATTTAGAGAAGTTAAACTCATAAGATTCACCAGCAAATTTAGTCAAAATTTTCTCCTTCTTGCAATCTATAATAGCTCCACAAGTATTTAGAAAAGGTCTACCAAAAATAATAGGACAATAATCACTAGCAGCAGAACCAAGTACCAAAAAGTCAGCAGGATATTTAATCTTACCGCATAATACTTCCACATCTCGAACAATACCAATTGGAGAAATAGTTTCTCTATTAGCCAGCTGAATAACCACATCAATATCTTCAAGTTCGCAAGAATCAATTTCGTGCATAATCTCCGTGTAAAGCTCATAAGGAATAGCACTTACACTTGCACCAATATCACATAATCCATAATAGCAATGATCACCAATTCTAACAGATAGCATAGGAACACTAGCTTGTTTGGGTTTATTAGGATGTGAAACAATATTAGAAGCATCTTCACAGAAAATAATATGACCATCCTCCACATTTTCAGTCACAAGATCTTTAACTATTGCAACGAGGTTCAACTTTTATTTGTTCTTCAGGTTCTACAGGTTTCTTTTCACTTTTATGAACCGCACTATTTATAACAGTACTCCTTCATTTTAGCAGGGAAAGGAGTTTTTTCAATATAAGCTTCAGGAATAACATGATCAGCAGTTTCAACTACAACGCATTTATTAATAGATGAATCAATTTTATCTTTATACGGTTCATGATACTTATCAAAATTCTTCTTTGGCAATTCATAATGAGAGGCAAAAGCTTTATAAAGATTTACAGCTACTTGAGAATCAAGACCATATATAGCACTCATATTACGAAATTTATCAGTATCCATAAAAGCTTCAATGCATTTATAATCATAAATTATACCTGATTCTCTATCCTTGTCGTTCTCCCAACCTTCAGTATTTTCTTGGATCCGATCAAGAAGGTCCCTTTTAAACTCTTCTTTGTTGCGTGTAAATGATCCAGAACAAGAAGTATCCAGCAAGGTCTTGTCTTGAAAAGAAAGTCTTGCATAGAAATTATCAATAATAACATTACCAGGAAGCTCATGAATGGGGCATTTGAGCATTAAAGACTTCAATCTCCCCCAAGCTTGGGCAATACTCTCTCCATCATGAGGCCAAAAATTATATATGCGATTCCGATCTTTATGAATTTCACTTGGAGGATAGAACTTAGAATAAAACCGGGGCACAATATCATTCCATTCAAGAGAATCCCCATTATCCAGTAATTTATACCAATGCGCCGCCTTACCAGACAGCGATAAAGAGAATAGTTTCTTCCTCACTTCATCCATAGCAATACCTGCACATTTGAATAACCCGCATAATTCATGCAAAAACAGTAAATGATCACCAGGATGGACAGTTCCATCCCCTTCATAGCGGTTATCCATAACACGTTCAATGATTTTCATAGCTAGGTATTTTATATGGTATCACTTCCTCACCTGGCGCCTCATCCACTACCGTTGCAGTAGTAGTAGATTTCCCAAATAAAAATTGAAGAGAAGATCTCTCCATAATGACTTATAGCAGCAAGCAGAAATAAAATCAGCACAAACAGTAAAGGTTTTCCTTACCAATTCCACTTACCAATAGCGCTTCACTCCCCGGCAACGGCGCCAGAAAATAGTCTTGATGACCCACAAGTATAGGGGGTGTATCGTAGTATTTTCGATAAGTAAGAATGTCGATCCCAACGAGGAGCAGAAGGTGTTGACAAGTAGTTTCGATGAAGGATTCACTGTAAATGCTCACAGACAAGTATTCAGGGAGTTTTGATGTAACAGTTGAATAAAGTACGAGTAAGTAAAGTGCGAGAGTAACAATTGCAGCGAGTGGCCCAATCCTTTTTAGCACAAAGGACAAGCCGGTTTGTTTACTTATAATGACCAAACGTTCTCGAGGACACACGGGATTTTAGTCTAATGCTTTCGCTACATACGGCTAAATAATCTTCATTGTTATGATAAGTGTTGTGTGGGTGAACCTATACTAATGTACCGCCCTTCCTAGGACTAATACATACTTGTGATTATACCCCTTGCAAGCATCCGCAACTACAAGAAAGTAATTAAGAATAAATCTAACCACAGCCTTAAACTCTGAGATCCAGCGATCCCTCCTGCATCGATATACCAACGGGGGTTTAGGTTTCTGTCACTCCGGCAACCCCGCAATTAGCAAACGAATACAAGATGCATTCCCCTAGGCCCATAAATGGTGAAGTGTCATGTAGTCGACGTTCGCATGACACCACTAGAAAAATAACACCACAACATAAATATCATACCATTGAATATTACTCAACCATAGTTCACTACTAACATTTAGACTTCACCCATGTCCTCAAGAACTAAACGAACTACTAACGAGACATCATATGGAACATGATCAGAGGTGATATGATGATGAATAACAATCTGAACATAAACTTGGTTCAATGGTTTCACTCAATAGCATCAACAACAAGTAGAGATCGATACCGGGAGAGTTTCCCCTATCAAACAATCAAGATCAAACCCAAATTGCTACGGCGGTGACGGTGTCCAGCGGTGGAGACGGCGGTGATGATGATGGAGATGATGATGATGGTGATGGAGATGATGTCCAACTCGATGACGGTGACGATGGCGTCGATTTCCCCCTCCCGGAGGGAATTTCCCCGGCGGATTCCTGCTCGCCGGAGAGCTCTTTTCTCTCTGGTGTTCTCCGCCCCGCAGAGGCGGCTGTAACTCTTCGCGAGGTACCCTCTGTGGCTTAGGTTTTCGGGACGAAGGATTTCGCGAAGAAAAGGAGGCGAAAGGGGCTGTGGGCCCCCCACACTACATGGCGGCGCGGCCAGGGCATGGGCCGCGCCGCCCTAGGGTGTGGGCCCACCCTGGGTCCTCCTGGCTCCTCCTTCTGGCTTCCTTCGTCATCTTGAAAAATAGGATTTTTGGTATAATTTCCTTCCACAGTTGATCTTCCGAAATATTGCGTTCTGACGGTGCTTTTTCCAGCAGAATCCTGGCTCCGGTGCTTGATCCTCCAATAATGATGAAACATGCAAAATAGATGAAATAACATAAGTATTGTGTCCCAATATGAAATATATCAATGAATAACAGCAAATTATGATATAAAATAGTGATGCAAATTGGACGTATCAGTACCCCTTTGTGACACTTGGTTAAAACATGTGTATTGCGATGATCCGGTAGTCCAAGCTAATTAGGACAAGGTGCGGGCACTATTAGTATACTATGCATGAGGCTTGCAACTTGTAAGATATAATTTACATGATACATATGCTTTATTACTACCGTTGACAAAATTGTTTCTTGTTTTCAAAACCAAAGCTCTAGCACAAATATAGCAATCGATGCTTTCCTCTTTGAAGGACCATTCTTTTACTTTTAATGTTGAGTCAGTTCACCTATTTCTCTCCACCTCAAGAAGCAAACACTTGTGTGAATTGTGCATTGATTCCTACATACTTGCATATTGCACTTGTTATATTACTCTATGTTGACAATATCCATGAGATATACATGTTACAAGTTGAAAGCAACCGCTGAAACTTAATCTTCCTTTGTGTTGCTTCAATGCTTTTACTTTGAATTATTGCTTTATGAGTTAACTCTTATGCAAGACTTATTGATTCTTGTCTTGAAGTACTATTCACGAAAAGTCTTTGCTTTATGATTCACTTGTTTACTCATGTCATATACATTGTTTTGATCGCTGCATTCACTACATATGCTTTACAAATAGTATGATCAAGGTTATGATGGCATGTCACTCCAGAAATTATCTTTGTTATCGTTTTACCTGCTCGGGACGAGCAGAACTAAGCTTGGGGATGCTGATACGTCTCCGACGTATCGATAATTTCTTATGTTCCATGCCACATTATTGATGTTATCTACATGTTTTATGCACACTTTATGTCATATTCGTGCATTTTCTGGAACTAACCTATTAACAAGATGCCGAAGTGCTAGTTCCTGTTTTCTGCTGTTTTTGGTTTCAGAAATCCTAGTAACGAAATATTCTCGGAATCGGACGAAATCAACGCCCAGGTTCCTATTTTGCCCGGAAGCATCCAGAACACCCGAGAGCCGCCAGAGGGAAGCCCTGGGGGCCCCACACTACACCCTGGCGTGGCCAGAGGGGGGGCCGCGCCGCCCTATGGTGTGGTGGCCCCAGGCCCCCTCCGAGGCTGCCCTTCCGCCTATTTAAAGCCTCCGTCGCGAAAACCCTATCACGTTCGATGAAACCCACAGAAACCTTCCAGAGCCGCCGCCATCGCGAAGCCAAGATCTGGGGGACAGGAGTCTCTGTTCCGGCACGCCGCCGGAACGGGGAAGTGCCCCCGGAAGGCTCCTCCATCGACACCGCTGCCATCTCCACCGCCATCTTCATCACCACTGCTGCTCCCATGAGGAGGGAGTAGTTCTCCATCGAGGCTCGAGGGCATGCCGGTAGCTATGTGGTTCATCTCTCTCCTATGTACTTCAATACAATAATCTCATGAGCTGCCTTACATGATTGAGATTCATATGATGATGCTTGTAATCTAGATGTCGTTATGCTAGTCAAGTGAATTTTACTTATGTGGTCTCCGGAGACTCCTTGTCCCACGTGTGTAAAGGTGACAGTGTGTGCACCGTGTGGGTCTCTTAGGCTATATTTCACAGAATACTTATTCACTGTTATGAATGGCATAGTGAAGTGCTTATTTATATCTCTTTATGATTGCAATGTGTTTTGTATCACAATTTATCTATGTGCTACTCTAGTGATGTTATTAAAGTAGTTTTATTCCTCCTGCACGGTGTAATGGTGACAGTGTGTGCATCCGTGTTAGTACTTGGCGTAGGCTATGATTATGATCTCTTGTAGATTATGAAGTTAACTATTGCTATGATAGTATTGATGTGATCTATTCCTCCTTTCTTAGCATGAAGGTGACAGTGTGCATGCTATGTTAGTACTTGGTTTAGTCTTATTGATCTTTCATGCACTCTAAGGTTATTTAAATATGAACATTGAATTGTGGAGCTTGTTAACTCCGGCATTGAGGGTTCGTGTAATCCTACGCAATGTGTTCATCATCCAACAAAAGAGTGTAGAGTATGCATTTATCTATTCTGTTATGTGATCAAAGTTGAGAGTGTCCACTAGTGAAAGTGTAATCCCTAGGCCTTATTCCTAAATACTGCTATCGCTGCTTGTTTACTGTTTCACTGTGTTACTACTGCTGCGTTACTACTGCTTGTTTACTGTCCTGGGCAAAGCACTTTTCTGGTGCCGTTGCTATATATTCATACCACCTGTATTTCACTATCTCTTCGCCGAACTAGTGCACCTATTAGGTGTGTTGGGGACACAAGAGACTTCTTGCTTTGTGGCTGCAGGGTTGCATGAGAGGGATATCTTTGACCTCTTCCTCCCTGAATTCGATAAACCTTGGGTGATCCACTTAAGGGAAAACTTGCCGCTGTTCTACAAACTTCTGCTCTTGGAGGCCCAACACTGTCTACAGGAAAAGGAGGGGGCGTAGACATCATTGTGCCAAGTGAAGCCTCTAATCGAAGGTTGATACTAGATTTGGATTTCTGCGCAGAAACAGATTTCTATCTGTCACGAATCTGGGCTGTTTTCTCTGTAGGTTACTCATAAAAATATGCCAATTTACGTGCGTGTTCCTCAGATATGTACGCAACTTTCATTAGTTTTGAGTTTTCTGATCTGAGCAACGGAAGTATTTATTAAAAATTCGTCTTTACGGACTGTTCTGTTTTGACAGATTCTGCCTTTTATTTCGCATTGCTTCTTTCGCTGTGTTGGGTGGATTTCTTTGTTCCATTACCTTCCAGTAGCTTTGAGCAATATCCAGAAGTGTTAAGAATGATTGTGTCACCTCTGAACATGTGAGTTTTTGATTATGTACTAACCCCTCTAATGAAGTTTATGAGAAGTTTGGTGTGAAGAAAGTTTTCAAGGGTCAAGAGAGGAGGATGATATGCTATGATCAAGAAGAGTGAAAGCTCTAAGCTTGGGGATGCCCCGGTGGTTCACCCCTGCATATATCAAGAAGACTCAAGCGTCTAAGCTTGGGGATGCCCAAGGCATCCCCTTCTTCATCGACAAATTATCAGGTTCCTTCTCTTGAAACTATATTTTTATTCGGTCACATCTTATGTGCTTTTCTTGGAGCGTCGATTTGTTTTTGTTTTTGTTTTTGTTTTGTTTAAATAAATGCTTGTGTGGGAGAGAGACACGCTCCGCTGGTTCATATGAACACATGTGTTCTTAGCTTTTAATGTTCACGGCGAATGTTGAAACTGCTTCGTTAATTTGTTATATGGTTGGAAACGGGAAATGCTACATGTAGTAATTGGTAAAATGTCTTGGATAATGTGATAATTGGCAATTGTTGTGCTCATGTTTAAGCTCTTGCGTCATATACTTTGCACCCATTAATGAAGAAATACATAGAGCTTGCTAAAATTTGGGTTGCATAATTGGTCTCTCTCAGGTCTAGATAATTTCTAGTATTGAGTTTGAACAACAAGGAAGACGGTGTAGAGTCTTATAATGTTTACAATATGTCGTTTATGTGAGTTTTGCTGCACCGCTTCATCCTTGTGTTTGTTTCAAATAGCCTTGCTAGCCTAAACCTTGTATCGAGAGGGAATACTTCTCATGCATCCAAAATACTTGAGCCAACCACTATGCCATTTGTGTCCACCATACCTACCTACTACATGATATTTCTACGCCATTCCAAAGTATATTGCTTGAGTGCTACCTTTAAATTTCTATCCTCTACCTTTACAATATATAGCTCATGGGACAAATAGCTTAAAAACTATTGTGGTATTGAATATGTACTTATGCACTTTATCTCTTATTAAGTTGCTTGTTGTGCGATAACCATGTTTCTGGGGACGCCATCAACTATTCTTTGTTGAATATCATGTGAGTTGCTATGCATGTTCGTCTTGTCTGAAGTAAGGGAGATCTACCACCTTATGGTTAAGCATGCATATTGTTAGAGAAGAACATTGGGCCGCTAACTAAAGCCATGATCCATGGTGGAAGTTTCAGTTTTGGACAAATATCCTCAATCTCATATAAGAAAATTAATTGTTGTTACATGCTTATGCATAAAAGAGGAGTCCATTATCTGTTGTCTATGTTGTCCCGGTATGGATGTCTAAGTTGAGAATAATCAATAGCGAGAAATCCAATGCGAGCTTTCTCCTTAGACCTTTGTACAGGCGGCATGGAGGTACCCCATTGTGACACTTGGTTAAAACATGTGTATTGCGATGATCCGGTAGTCCAAGCTAATTAGGACAAGGTGCGGGCACTATTAGTATACTATGCATGAGGCTTGCAACTTGTAAGATATAATTTACATGATACATATGCTTTATTACTACCGTTGACAAAATTGTTTCTTGCTTTCAAAACCAAAGCTCTAGCACAAATATAGCAATCAATGCTTTCCTCTTTGAAGGACCATTCTTTTACTTTTATATTGAGTCAGTTCACCTATTTCTCTCCATCTAAAGAAGCAAACACTTGTGTGAACTGTGTATTGATTCCTACATACTTGCATATTGCACTTATTATATTACTCTATGTTGACAATATCCATGAGATATACATGTTATAAGTTGAAAGCAACCGCTGACAGTGGCGGAGCCAGAAATTAAAGTCTGTGTTGTCATTTTAAATATGTGATGTCAAACACATGTATTTTTATTTATTTTAATTTTTTTTTTGTATAATCTATAGCAACATATACAAAGGATTTGGCAAAAACCTGTGTGGTCAATTGAACACACAGCTTCCTATGTGGCTACGCCACTGACCGCTGAAACTTAATCTTCCTTTGTGTTGCTTCAATACCTTTACTTTGAATTATTGCTTTATGAGTTAACTCTTATGCAAGACTTATTGATGCTTGTCTTGAAGTACTATTCATGAAAAGTCTTTGCTATATGATTCAGTTGTTTACTCATGTCATTTACATTGTTTTGATCGCTGCATTCATTACATATGCTTACAATAGTATGATCAAGGTTATGATGGCATGTCACTCCAGAAATTATCTTTGTTTATCGTTTACCTGCTCGGGACGAGCAGAAACTAAGCTTGGGGATGCTGATACGTCTCCGACGTATCGATAATTTCTTATGTTCCATGCCACATTATTGATGATATCTACATGTTTTATGCACACTTTATGTCATATTCGTGCATTTTCTGGAACTAACCTATTAACAAGATGCCGAAGTGCCAGTTCCTGTTTTCTGCTGTTTTTGGTTTCAGAAATCCTAGTAACGAAATATTCTCGGAATCGGACGAAATCAACGCCCAGGTTCCTATTTTGCCCGGAAGCATCCAGAACACCCGAGAACCGCCAGAGAGGGGGCACAGGCCCACCAAACCCTAGGCCGGCGCGGCCAGGGGGGCCCGCGCCCCCTATAGTGTCGGCGCCCCTTCGACCTTCTGACGCCGCCTCTTTGCCTATATAAAGCCCCTAGACCTAAAACCTCGAGACGAAAAGCCACGGTACGAGAAACCTTCCAGAGCCGCCGCCATCGCGAAGCCAAGATCTGGGGGACAGGAGTCTCTATTCCGGCATGCCGCCGGGACGGGGAAGTGCCCCCGGAAGGCTTCTCCATCGACACCGCTGCCATCTCCACCGCCATCTTCATCAACGCTGCTGTCTCCCATGAGGAGGGAGTAGTTCTCCATCGAGGCTCGGGGCTGTACCAGTAGCTATGTGGTTAATCTCTCTCCTATGTACTTCAATACAATGATCTCATGAGCTGCTTTACATGATTGAGATTCATATGAGTTTTGTATCACAATTCATCTATGTGCTACTCTAGTGATGTTATTAAAGTAGTCTATTCCTCCTCCATGATGTAATGTTGGCAGTGTGTGCATCATGAAGTACTTGGTTTATGCTATGATTGTGATCTCTTGTAGATTATGAAGTTAACTATTACTATGATGGTATTGATGCGATCTATTCCTCCTTTCATAGTGTGAAGGTTACGGTGTGCATGCTATGTTAGTACTTGGTTTGGTTGTGTTGATCTATCTTGCACTCTAAGGTTATTTAAATATGAACATTGAATTGTGGAGCTTGTTAACTCCGGCATTGAGGGTTCGTGTAATCCTACGCAATGGTGTTCATCATCCAACAAGAGTGTAGAGTATGCATTTATCTATTCTGTTATGTGATCAATGTTGAGAGTGTCCACTAGTGAAAGTATGATCCCTAGGCCTTGTTCCTAAATACTGCTATCGCTGCTTGTTTACTGTTTTACTGCGTTACTACTGCTGCGTTACTCGCTTGTTTCTTGTCTGGGCAAAGCACTTTTCTGGTGCCGTTGCTACTGCTACTATATATTCATACCACCTGTATTTCACTATCTCTTCGCCGAACTAGTGCACCTATTAGGTGTGTTGGGGACACAAGAGACTTCTTGCTTTGTGGTTGCAGGGTTGCATGAGAGGGATATCTTTGACCTCTTCCTCCCTGAGTTCGATAAACCTTGGGTGATCCACTTAAGGGAAAGCTTGCTGCTGTTCTACAAACCTCTGCTCTTGGAGGCCCAACACTGTCTACAGGAAAAGGAGGGGGGCGTAGACATCATTGCGCCGCACTACATCTCGCCGCCATCAACCTTCAACGTGCTTCTTGGCTCCTACTGGTTCGATAAACCTTGGTTTCTTACTGAGGGAAAACTTGCTACTGTACGCATCACACCTTCCTCTTGGGGTTCCCAACGGACGTGTGTATACACGCTATCAGTAGTGCCAGAAATTAGCCGAAACAAAAAGGACTCAACATTTGGGCAAAACATCGGCCACTCGTTTTCGCGTCATCATATTTAGATCGAAGCACAATACAATTCCATATGTTGTCGGCTAGATTTTTCATCCCGCGCAACCTTAACACACAAACATGCATACACATGTCGGCGCAACATGTAACCCCTTCACGTACAAACATGCATACGCATGCCAGCGCGCCCGACCATGCCACACAAACATACATATCCTCCTAATACTCACCTATTAGATAAATAACAAATATGAGAGGCCGATAGAGAGCTATCTAGTGTGCTCGAGAAAATAAGTGAGATTTAGTAGATCTAGGGGTTGGGATAGCGTTCATTGTACATATCTATCAACCAAAGTAGGTGTAGCAATATAAAATATATTAAACAATTAAGGAAATGAGGTGAGAAGAAGGAAGAAGACGGCCAGATCTATGTTTGGGGGGAGGGGGAAATTGTTGGGGGTAGGGAGGGGGTGGGGTGAGAGGTGATAGAGGGCTACATGTGGCTGCATTATTGGCCCCACATTAGTTGTAGCGCACCACAATATAGTGTGTCCCGTACCCGTCGCACGCTATAATGTGATGCGCCACAGCTAACCAGGCATGGGCGGACGCAGCGGGTGGGCAGGCGGGGGGGGGGGGGAGCGTGGCCCACCCAGAATTTTCGGAAATTCTTCTGATACCGGTAATCTTCAGCGCTGAAAACCCCCAGGTTTGTCTGTTTGGTTGCTCCACATCGTATGCGACTCAGGTTGGCCAAGTCGAGGTCAACGATTCCCTGCCGACCGTCTCTTCGCATCCCCATCCGTTGCCCCTCCCTGTCGGCCGCCGTGTCCGCCTTCCTGGCTCCTCCCACCGGATGACGTTGCCTGCTCTGCAGGTCTGCTCCCGCCTCCCACCCCCCGCTCTGTGGATGCTTGGCTCGCCTAAAAATCTGGCCAGATAGCGTGAGGTATGCTCCCACTTTCAGCAAATTGCCCATGTTCTCTATTTTGCTGTTAAATGACAGTTGCATTGATTCAATTGGTAGACTTATAGAAACGTAGAGGAATACGTGTCACTTATACAGTATATGTTTATGATGGGTAGAAATGAAGAAGTGTAGCCAAATTTGAAAGTGCATGGAGCCCCCATGTGTGGTTTTGGTAATTGATGACAATCTCTATGGACTAATGTTTGCATTGAGTTATATTTGTAGGTGTTGTCCATAGGCAATGCTTGAACCATATGTTGGCTTCAAGGTTGCAATAAGAAAAAATTGATGAAGGATATCAAGTGTCAAGTATGTCTTGAAGATGAAGATGAAGTGAGCCCTCAAGTTAATTTAAGACATCAACATAATGAAGTGCAAGTAATGAAGGATATCAAGTGTCAAGTATATCTTGAAGATGATGATGAAGTGAGCCCTCAAGTTACTTCAAGACATCAACATAATGAAGTACAAGTGATGAAGGATATCAAGTGTCAAGTATGTCTTGAAGATGAAGATGAAGTGAGCCCTCAAGTTACTTCAAGACATCAACATAATGAAGTGCAAGTTCAAGATGAGCCAACTCGAAGAGATCATATGCTTGAAGCTTGCCTTCAATATGGTGATCATGGATATGTGAAGACGCGCCAAAGAAGAAGCTCTCACATAATGAAGAAATGAAGTGCAAGTTCAAGATGAGCCAACTCGAAAAGATCATATGCTTGAAGCTTGCCATCCATATGGTGATCATGGATATGTGAAGACGCGCCTAAGAAGAAGCTCTCCCATAGTGGAGTATGGGGGAGCATTTCGCATGACTTCATCAAGCAAGCACAATCAAGAAAGGCATTCCATCTTGTTGTGGTCAAGACCGTCATCATCAAGCTCAAGTGGAATGCACAAGTTTAAGTTTTGCTCTTGATAGAGTTTTTTTCTTACCGGTCTCATGGTGTATTTGGAGACCGGTTTATAGTTTAATTGTCGTACTATCAAGAGGGCTCTCGGGTGAGTAACTCGATCGTATCCTTCGGAGAGCTCAAACCTTTGCATCCTTGCATCATATTTCTTGGTTGTTTTTTGGATCTTATCCATGTGATGTTTTAGAGCTTGTGCTTATTCTCATGACAACCTCTAGTTCATCAAGAATGGTTTTTTCACGGGCAACTTGTTGCATTTTCAAGGTTGGAGGTTTTACCGGTATGTATTTTTTAGATAGGTCAAACCTTTCATCATTTATTTCTATCCTGCCTTGATGGACTATGATGGTTCCATGCATGATATTGTAGAGCTTGTTACTAGCTTCAAAACGAGCCCAAGATCATCAAAATCGGAGTCCGGATGCTCAAGTTATGATCATTCTCGTTTTGGTGTTTCTGCAGTTTTCGCGGGGGCTGATAATCCGGCCCGGATTCAAAATATCCGGCCAAATATCCGGCCCCTTACTGCGAGCAGTTTTCTCAAGTCCTTAGCCGATTTTGGGAGCCGGATTTTTGCAATAATCCGGCCCCGGATAATCCGGCCTGGGAGGACCCAAACGGTCATATTTCGATGGGAGGGGGTATTTAAGACCCCCTTCTTCCTCCTTTGGCAGCTACCTCTTCCCCTTTGTGCTCTCCACCATTGTTGATCTTGAGAGCTTGCCATATCCCTCTACTCCTCCTATACTTCTTGAATCTTTTTGAGGGAAAAGAAAGAGGAGATCTAGATCTACATTTCTACCAATCAAATCCCTCTCTTTGTGAGGGGAATCCACTAGATCTAGATCTTGGAGAAATTTGGTGTTCCTCCTCTTATTTGTTCTTCCTCTCTTATTTCCCCAATAGCTTTTGTAGCTTTGTTGGAATTTGAGATAAAAGGACTTGAGCATCTTTGTGGTGTTCTTGCCATTGCATTATTTGGTGCATCGGTTTGAGTTCTCCACGGTGATTCGTTGAAGTGAAAGCAAGAAGGTTGTTACTCTTGGGTCTTTGGACCCTAGACGGCTTAGTGGCCTTTGTGGCATCTTAGTGGTGTTCTTGGGGACTCCAATTAAGTTGTGGAGATTCTTCAAGGGCAAGGCCTTTGTGGCATCTTAGTGGTGTTTTTGGGGACTCCAATTAAGTTGTGGAGATTCTTCAAGGGTAAGGCCTTTGTGGCATCTTAGTGGTGTTCTTGGGGACTCCAATTAAGTTGTGGAGATTCTTCAAGGGCAAGGCCTTAGTGGCAATTTATTGGGAGCCTCCAATTAAGTTGTGGAGATAGCCCCAAGCTTTGTGCGGGTTCGGTGACCTCCCTAAGGTTCCATAGTGGATCGAGGACATCCCTTTTAGTGGGAATTCTCGAGGAGAATACGGTGGCCCTCGTGCATTTGGAGTGACTTGTCCTCCACACCGCTCCAACGGAGAGTAGCACTCGCAAAAGTGTGAACTTCGGGATACATCGTTGTCTCCGCGTCACTTCGGTTATTCCTATACCCGAGCTCTTTACTTATGCACTTTACTTTGTGATAGCCATCGTGCTTGAAGTTATATATCTTGCTATCACATAAGTTGCTTGTATTGCTTAGCATAAGTTGTTGGTGCACATAGGTGAACCATAGTATATAGGCTTTGGACTTGACAAAGTAAACGCTAGTTTTATTCCGCACTTGTTAAGCCCATCTCGTAAAAGTTTTAAATCGCCTATTCACCCCCCCTCTAGGCGACATCCGTGTCCTTTCAAAATTGAATCACTTTTTCCAACCACAAAAATAAAGGGTAAAAATTGACAACCAGTTTTATGAGGTTAAAATGGAGGTTCTTATTTGCATGTCGGTTTTGAATCAATCTAATTCATTTGTTTCTTATGCTGCACAAAAGTTAATAAGACTTGCCAATTTCAACCCCAATGATATATCAAGACCGGATTTGATAAGACTTAAACTCGAACTAAAAATCTTTGTTGATGATATGAGAGAAAACAATATAGGTTAAATGTGTCAATCATCTCGGCGAGCTCTCTATTTTGCTTGTTGAAAGAAAAAAACATGTTGTTCGTGATTTGGTTTATATTCTTCTAAAACTGATATTGCTCTTGCCGTTGGCGATGACGAATGTTGAAAGAGTGCTTTCTAAAATGAGTAGATTGGTTATATATATTATTCATTTCGTAAATTTTTATCACAGTTTGGGAAGGGCAATAAAAAAAGGTGTGCACACCCTCACATTTTTAACTGCGTCTGCCACTCTAACCGGGGATCAAAATGCAACAACGGACCCACACTTACTAGTGACACACCACAATATACACTAGTAGAAAAACGGCCTTCGGTACCGGTTCCAAATGGGCTTTGGTACCGATTTTGCAGCTGGTACTAATGAATCATGACTAAAACCTCCCCGTTTGGTACCGGTTCCTTACGAACCGGTATTAAAGGTGCCTCCACGTGGGCACGGAGGAGCCCGCGGGGCTGGAGTCCTTTGGTGCCGGTTTGTAACATGAACCGGTACTATAGGTTATTTCGTTAATTTTTTTATCGATTTTTTCTAATTATTTTTCGCTCCCTCTATTTTTATTTTTTTTGGAATTTCTAGTATTTTAGTTAGTCCCTAACTATACCTAATCTCTAGTCAAATTAATTACCCGTGGTCAAACTTCCCGGTCGGTTATCCATCCTCCCACTACTCCAGCACTAGCACGCTTAACTTCCGAGTTCCTTGCCATCCTGCTTCCAAGTGCTTCGCGCGCATGTTGTTGATAATAGTATCATATCAATCATATTAACATGTTGATCGATATCACACTTCTTTATTGTTTAAATTCCAAATAATTCTTTTAATAAACAAAAGTAATAATGTAATAATAATGTTGAATAAATAAATAAAATTAACCTTTTAAATTTGTATTATTTTTAAAATATTTTTAATTTTTTAATTTTTTTTGCCAAACCTAAAACCTGAAAATTTTTAAATCTTATAAATTCCTAAAAGTAGTAGTAATCTTTATGGAGGATGCAATTATTAATTTTAATTTTAAAAAATAAAAATATATAAAATCCTAAATTTTTGGAAAAAACTAAAATCTTCCTGCTTTCATATTTTCAATTGTAATTTTGAGAATCTAAAAGTTGTCTAACCGGGTAATCCCTTGTGAATTCGGATGTAACTTTTTTCCACGACCATTTTGATATATTATACGTTTTTTTCCGACGTCGTATGCAAAAGTTAATGCCATTTTACCTTTTTCTAAACTTTTTATGCAAAAAATAGTAGGTTGCGTAACATATAGGAATCTCAAAATATTTTATTTTTAAAATTTTCTATCATTTTCTTTTATAGTTTGCAGAGCTAAAAAAAGCGATCCCGGGGGGGGGGGGGGGAGGGGGGTGGGGGTGCGTGGGGAGCAGGAAAACCTTTAGTACCGGTTCGCCTTTAGTACCGGTTCGAACCGGTAATAAAGGTTTCTGTTATCACCAGAATTTGACCAAGTCAGAGGTGGGCCGCGACCAAGGTAGACTTGAAGATTTTATGTTGAAGAATATACGTGAATCGGCCTTGTTTAGCAAGTTTGGGCTAGTTTGCCTTTGTATCTGTAACATAGTAGGATACGTGTCGGTTAGTTAGAGTTGGGCCCGTGCCCGGTTGGGACTATTCCCACGATTAGAGAGTCTACGGACTATAAATATGTATCTAGGGTTTATGGAATAAACAACAACACAACGTTCACCCCAAAAACAAACCAATCTCGGCGCATCGCCAACTCCTTCGTCTCGAGGGTTTCAATCAGGTAAGCGACATGCTGCCTAGATCGCATCTTGCGATCTAGGCAGCACAAGCTCCGCGTTGTTCATGCGTTGCGCGTACTGAAGCGTCTTTGATGGCGCGCAACGTAGTTATCATAGATGTGTTAGGGTTAGCATAGTTCTTCGTATAAACATGCTTACGTAGTGCAACCCTTGCATGTCTAGCCGCCCTCACGCCTATCTCAGGCGTGGGGGCGGCACCCTGCTTGTTCATCATCTAGTAGATCTGATCCGTTACGATTGCTCCTTGTTATGCAAGGATTAGTTTAATATCTGCAATAGTTAGGCCTTACAAAGGGGGGGAGGATCCAGTGGCACGTAGGGTGGCGTTCGCAAGTCCTAAACAGGATGTTCCGCGGATCAACATCATTGTTGGTTCTTTGGCCTTGTTTAGGATCGGCTTATGAGCACCGTGCGTGGCCGCGAGGCCCAACCTGGAGTAGGATGATCCGATTATGCGGTGAAAACCCTAAATCGTCGTAGATCTAATTAGCTTCATCTTGATCAAGCAGGATCACCAAGTATTCGTGCACCCCGTACGAATCATGGGTGAATCGGCTCTTTGAGCCGATTCACAGGATAACCTGAGAGCCGATCGAGGCTCGTATTTAATGTTTACGTGTATGCCATGCAGGAACTAAGCGAGGCATCCCCATCACCTTCCTGACCAGGTATAGGTCAGGTGGCACGCCCTGCACTTCGCATCGCCGCGTGTGACCGTAAGAGCATTGCGGGCCGTCGCTCGGAGGGGTCTCGGCCAGCCGCAGCTCTAGGCTCTTCCCGGCTCTACCGTGTTGACAGGCCGCTGCCCGCCGGTGGGTTTTGGCGATCAACACATTCTCGCACGCCGGTGGGACAATCATCTACATCAACCACATCGCCATCTACATCCGAGATGGCGACGGACGGCACGCCGATCACCTACGAGGAGAGCTGCTCGCGAGCTCAAGAAGAAACATGACGAGATCAAGGCCACCCTCGAAGCCGACCTCATCGGCTCTTTTCGCAGAACCCGTACCCATGGCATCGGATGGAAGGGATTCTCACCACAAGGTGCACTCGATGGGATAGATCTCTGCGCCCGTCGGAGGAACGCACCAGGGCCTGCGGCGGGAGATCAACTACTTGGTGGCTCACTCGCTACACCGCCACTCAAAACTTGGTCAACGTGTTGGAGCGTCTCGCTCTGCGCGTGATCCAGGAGATCATGAGCCACCGGTACTCGCCGTCAGACCAGCTCTCGGACGCACCAAGGAGAGTTGCCACTCCGGTCCCGTCCACCGCTGCCATGTGCATTGGCAGCACCACTGGCAAGTGCCGGCTACACCGGCATTCGTCGTCTACAAGATCGGTGGTGACCCTAGTGACTACCAGTTCTTGGCTGAGGCGCCTAAGGAGATCCCTCAAGGATACGCGTGCACGTATGTGCCCGATTGTGGCAACTGGGCATTCTCAAACCAGGCCACAACGTCCGGGACTCCGGCGCAGACAGGAGGGACGTCGGCGACGAGCTTGAGAAGCGATGTGGCTAACTAAGTACGCCACCCCGACGAAACTCAGAGCCCAGCTCCTGCAGTTGGCTCGGAGCTGGAAAAGCAAACATGGCTGGCTAAGTACGCCACCCCGGCGAATCTTCGAGTGCATCTCCTGCCAGCCCGGCACGGCGGATCAGATCGGTACCATACGGAGAGACCGGTTCGGCATTATGCCGAAAAGGAGGGCAATCGGCTATTCTAAGCCGTACCCCGATGAGTACGAGATGATCCCGCTGCCACCTAAATATCGGCTCCCCGACTTCTCCAAATTCAGTGGATCGATGGCTCCAGCTCCATCGAGCACATCGGCCGATATTTGGCGCAACTAGGACCGGCCGGTGTCGGATCAGCTACGTGTGAGGCTCTTTTCACGGTCCCTCACGGGATCGGCTTTTGGATGGTATACCTCTTTGCCGTACTCCATCCGATCTTGGAAGCAATTGGAAGAACAGTTCCATATGCAATATCATTCGAAGCTTCCGAGTCTAGCATTGCCGATCTAGCACAACTACGTCGAAGCGCGGAGAAACGGTGACAGAGTACATCCGGCGCTTCAGAATCTTAGGAACCGATGTTATTCGGTTCGTATAACTGAAAAGGAAGCGATCGAGTTGGCAGTAGCTGGCCTTGCAACACAGCTCAAGGACATGGCCTCCCAAGCAGATTATCCCTCGGCAGCGCACATGGTTCGAAACTATCGGCATATGAACAGCGCCACCTGCACTGTACCAAGACAAGTTCAAGCGTGCGATAGTCATGGTCGATACGAGAGGAAGGTGAAGTGCTGCGGGAGACCAAGAAGTAGCAATGGCTGAATGGACTCGGGAGGAACCCCGTGTCCCTGCAAATGGGTAAAGCCACCAGGGCCGCCCGGGATTTGATTTTGACGTGACCAAGACTGAACAAATCTTCGACCTCCCGCTCAAGGAGAAACAAGTTGACGATTCCCGAAGGTCTCAAGTTCCCTACGGCGCAAGAGCTAAACGGAAAGCCATACCGCAAGTTCCACAACTCGCTTTCCCATGCCACCAACGATCGCAGGGTGTGGCGTCGCACATCCAAGCGGCGATAGAGAAGGGGCGTTTAATTTTCAACCGTACGCCATGAAGGTAGACACCCAGCCCTTCCCGCCGTTAACATGGTAGAAGTCATCTACCACGAGAGTTGCCAGCCAGGTCCCACGTTCAGCATCAACATGGTAGGACCTAGGAACCACTCTGGCAAAGATGGAGATGAGGGCAGCTGCTCTCATAGCAAGGATACAGAGGAGGCCGCTCCACGCGATCGGCTCCATCATGATGGCAAGCGATACGTTACAGAGGGAGAAGTGAAGAACATAAGATATCAACGACCTCTCTCCTGATCACCTCCTCAACAAATATGTGAGACAAGATGACCAACGCCGACGGTCCAACTATGATGATGAAGGAGATCGTGCGGCTAGAGAAGCCGAGAAGACATCGTCGGCAGGATCGCGATGAGGAGGAGCACGAGCGCCGTGCCACGGAAAAATCAAGGGAGCAAGATGACAACGCCGGACACGGGACTGCCCTTTCTTCGGACAACTGCTGGGATTCAGAATGAGCCGATTGCCTACAATCGGCAATTGCCCGTAATGCAACAAGAAGAAGAAGGAGGCAGCCAACGTGTCCGTGTTCGAGCGTTTAGGGCCTCTCCGTCACAAAGCAAACGCAGCTGAGTCACCTCGTTGGGCAGATCTTGAGGATTCCGAAGACGAGGGACTAGAAGAAGAAGACAGTACCACCGTCCAAGGTGGTGCCCACGGACTCAGCCGTTCACAAAACGCAGGGTTCAGCGGTTGCGCGGCCTGGAGGAAGCCGAAAGGTTATATCTGCATACGCTAAGAAAGGCACGGCCCGATCTCGCTGCAAAGGTTCGCCGAGCCCTGGATGAAGAGGGACGTCCACGGAAAATGGAGTGGCGCCCCAAACAAAGGAGAGCCGATGATGAAACATCGGTGGCACGAACATGGTGTTCATCCTCCCTTCGAGTTCGGTGCTCCGGGGTTAGATGAGACATCCGTGGCACAACTTGATCATCGGCCCACGGCCGGTTATCTTTGAGAAGCCACGAGATAAGAGCTACAGGCATCTGAAGGCCCTATACTTGCGAGGATATATCGATGGGAGGCCTATAAAGAAGATGCTGGTGGACACCGGAGCGGCAGTTAACATCATGCCGTACTCTATGCTACGACGGTTGGGACGCTCTAGTTCGGATCTAATCAAGACCAACGTGACATTGAGCGATTTCAATGGCCAAGCGTCTGAAGCACAAGGAGTTCTGAACGTGGACCTGACCGTAGGAAGGAAAACTATCCCTACAACGTTCTTTATTGTCGATAGCACGAGCAGTTATGCTTTGTCTTCTTGGGAAGAGATTGGATCCACGCCAACTGCTGTATCCCCTCCACGATGCACCAATGCATAATACAGTGGGATGGAGATGAGGTAGAGGTCGTCCAAGCTGACGACTCAGCCGAAGTTTCAACGGCTGGCATGAACGCATGGGAAGCAGCAGGCCAAGAACCCCTCTCAGGCATCAACTTGGACGATTGCGAGCGTATCGATGTGACAAAGGGAAGGGTTAAGCTGGTTTTATCCACTGGCCTGACCATGTAGTTGAAGCGAAGCGATGCGCAACTTGGCGAGGCTGATCCTTGTGATCGGCCCCAAAGGTCCATGAAGGGATGTTACAGAACCTTCAGTCAGCGCTCCAATCATTATGGAGGCCGATTCCAGCAATCGGCCAAAATTATCCCCTGCACATATTCTGCTTATGTTCAGCAACGATCCACTTGGCGGCGGCCACGTCGGCAGATGAAAGTCAGCATGAATCTTTGCGAAGCCGACGTGCAAGTGCAGTGCCCTGACTAACCATGAAAGCCGATATCTGCAGTCATTTGGCAGATTCGGCTCGGGGGGCATATAGTCAGATGAACATGTGCAGATAAACATGTGCAAACATGCGTGCAATAAAAATACTGGGGGCCGATAGGAAAAAATCGGCCAATAACAAATTTTTTTTAACAAAGCCGATGCGCGGCCATCGACTCTAGCACAGACCAAGACCAAGACCAAGACCTACTGGCTATCGCCAGATGTGCTCAAGGCTCACGTTTTCGCTAGGATCGGCGTTCAGTGGAGGGGAGCTGATCAATGACATGTGCATCCTCGCCGGTATTCTCGCCTTGAGTAAGGCTCGGGGGGCAGCTCGCCCTAAAAAATCTTTACCCTGAAGAGCCGATTTGGTCAGAATCGGCTGGTTCTGCGGTCTAACTGGGAGGCCAGTGGCAGCTCGCCCCGAAAGTTCTTGGCCCTGGAAACCCAATTTGGTTGGAATCGGCGGGTTCTACATCGCAATTACCCTGAAGAATGGTGCTTTTGTTACAGAAGTGCCAGTCTCAACATCCAAGCTGATTCAGCGATAGTCCCAGGTTTTTCTTGAAGTTTATCAGGAACCAATGCATTGCCGACAGTCATTGAGCTTTGGTTGAGCTGACAGCCGACGAAGTCAGAAGAGGTATATCGACTTTCGGAGGAAGGAAGGTAATCGGCGTTGGTGCATCCTTTCCGTCATTCTCGCCTCAAGTAAGGCTCGGGGGGCAGCAGGCCTGGTGGATGCTCTATTCAAGAGCCGATCGGGATACCATTGGCTAGACCTTCGTGGCGACCTTCTTCACAAAATGATGAGCGTTCAAGGAAGGTTAGGTGGTCTGGTTGGAAGAATTCAAAGGCGTTCCAGGAGACTCTATTTTGCCCACCAGATCTCAAGATCATCAGTGAAGAATCGATGGATAGTAAAATATGGAGGTCGGTACACGAAATCGGCCAGTAAAAGAAAAGTTTTTGAAACAGCCGCTGCACAGACATCGACTTTAGAGTTGCGAATGTTGTGGTCAGATATCAAGTTGCAGTCTGAATCGAGGAGTGTTTGCGTGGATATCTGTCCGACTTGGAATTTAAGTTCGGCCTTATGGGCGTGTGAGGGTGAAAAGCCGATACGTTGCTATCGGTTCTTGGTACATTGACCTGTTTCGGCAGTCGGAGGATTCGATATTGAACAAATGGAGAATCACATTGAAAGAACAATTTTCATTGATTCGAAGAGGGATTTTACAAGGAAGAGCCGATGGCTCTCAAAAGATCATCCGATGCCTAATGCACTATTACTACTAGCCCTATGCTACTCCCTGATCTAAGGGCCGTCGCCGCCCTCGTCGTCGCCATCGTGGCTGCCGTCGGCACTGCTGCCGGCGGGCTCCTCGTCGCTGCTGGTGAAGCCGCCGGTAGGGGCTTCATCTTCCTCGTCATCGTCGTCGTCATCCGACCAGGCCCAGCCACGGAAGCGCTTGGCCGGCGGGTATCCCGCGGAGGAGGAGTCGTCTTCCGACTCCTCCGCCTCTTCTTCCTCCTCGTCGGAGGAGAGGACTGCCTCCCATGGGAAGAGGTCGTCGTCGCCCGCCGGTACCAGCTCCCCGTCGACGAGGAACTGGAGGTCCTCTTCCCCTTCGGTGAGGGGTTCGTTGTCTTCCGATTCGAGGGAGAAGTCCCAGTCCCGCGCGTCCCAATACTCTGGGGCGCGGGCCTCGTAGATGGCCATCAGATTGACCTCCTGCTCGAGCTCGCTGGAGGAGGAGGACTGGAAGGACAGGCTGGAGGAGGAAGAGGAATCCATGGCGGGCCGAGAAGGGTTTTTTGTGTGCCGAAGGCTACTGCGGAACAGGAGGATGAAGAAGCAAACCGCTCGACGCGGTTAAAAATAAAGGGGATGGGGGAGTTTAATGCTGTGGTGATTTCCGAGGAGGTGGTGCCAAAACTGTCAAATCGTGCAGAGAAGTTGGGAAGGTAAATTGTCATGATGAGAACTGCTGCGACGGTTTTGCTCTGCCACGACATGGCCCGACGAAAGAGAAGCGTAATGATTTTGGAAAATGTCATTTCCAAAACCAGGGGGGCATGTGTTATCACCAGAATTTGACCAAGTCAGAGGTGGGCCGCGACCAAGGTAGACTTGAAGATTTTATGTTGAAGAATATACGTGAATCGGCCTTGTTTAGCAAGTTTGGGCTAGTTTGCCTTTGTATCTGTAACATAGTAGGATACGTGTCGGTTAGTTAGAGTTGGGCCCGTGCCCGGTTGGGACTATTCCCACGATTAGAGAGTCTACGGACTATAAATATGTATCTAGGGTTTATGGAATAAACAACAACACAACGTTCACCCCAAAAACAAACCAATCTCGGCGCATCGCCAACTCCTTCGTCTCGAGGGTTTCAATCAGGTAAGCGACATGCTGCCTAGATCGCATCTTGCGATCTAGGCAGCACAAGCTCCGCGTTGTTCATGCGTTGCGCGTACTGAAGCGTCTTTGATGGCGCGCAACGTAGTTATCATAGATGTGTTAGGGTTAGCATAGTTCTTCGTATAAACATGCTTACGTAGTGCAACCCTTGCATGTCTAGCCGCCCTCACGCCTATCTCAGGCGTGGGGGCGGCACCCTGCTTGTTCATCATCTAGTAGATCTGATCCGTTACGATTGCTCCTTGTTATGCAAGGATTAGTTTAATATCTGCAATAGTTAGGCCTTACAAAGGGGGGGAGGATCCAGTGGCACGTAGGGTGGCGTTCGCAAGTCCTAAACAGGATGTTCCGCGGATCAACATCATTGTTGGTTCTTTGGCCTTGTTTAGGATCGGCTTATGAGCACCGTGCGTGGCCGCGAGGCCCAACCTGGAGTAGGATGATCCGATTATGCGGTGAAAACCCTAAATCGTCGTAGATCTAATTAGCTTCATCTTGATCAAGCAGGATCACCAAGTATTCGTGCACCCCGTACGAATCATGGGTGAATCGGCTCTTTGAGCCGATTCACAGGATAACCTGAGAGCCGATCGAGGCTCGTATTTAATGTTTACGTGTATGCCATGCAGGAACTAAGCGAGGCATCCCCATCACCTTCCTGACCAGGTATAGGTCAGGTGGCACGCCCTTGCACTTCGCATCGCCGCGTGTGACCAGAAGAGCATTGCGGGCCGTCGCTCGGAGGGGTCTCAGCCAGCCGCAGCTCTAGGCTCTTCCCGGCTCTACCGTGTTGACAGGCCGCTGCCCGCCGGTGGGTTTTGGCGATCAACAGTTTCCTGCTCCCCACGCACCTCCACCCCCCTCCCCCCGGTACTAAAGGTTTTCTGCCTGACGCCAACCCTTTAGTACCGGTTCGTGTCACGAACCGGTACCAAAGGTCCCGCACGAACCAGTGCTAAAACTCTGGCCTCTCGAACCGGTGTTAATGCAACCTTTAGTCTGCGTTCGTAGCACAACCGGTGCTAATTCTCTTTGGAGCCAAAAAACCAAATTCTCTTTTTCTACTAGTGATAGTGTGCCACGGGTACCCAACATATCCATGGTGCACTATATTGGGTTGCGCCACGGGTTAGTCTAGCTACCCCTGCCAACCAAGACGAAGGATAGGCGTGGTGCACTGGTTTTTGGCATGTGCCACGAGTACTTGGACATGCGTGTCAGACCACTTCTTAGTGTGCCACGGGTATATACATGTAGCACACCACTATTTTAGTGCGTCATGGATAAGGTGATTGTCTATAGTCTAGTAGTGTAATGAGCTATCCTAAAATCACTAAACTAGTTCTTTCCTTTATGCGCTACATCTTCCTATTCCACTCCAAACTTCCTAAATACTTAATTATCTAGCCATTTACCACGCAACATACAACGATTTGACAATCAGTCAAACTTCTTCTTTATCAAACTGTAGCGTATCATAGTTTTAATCGGTCAAACTTCAATATTTATATAGTTGACTACATATAATGTAAAAAGTATTTATTTATGATGGTAATGATAAATATATTATGTTGTGAATTTTAATATGCTTTTATGCATGCCAACCAAATTTTACAAAGTGAAATTTGGATACACTAGTGTATATAGTCAATCGATAAAAACTATTTTGTGCTTGTAGTAACAACATATAGTAGATGCCACAGTTTGTAATAATTACAGATCGACCAAGAGCGCAGGTCAGATGCCAGCCATGTCTCCTTACCCGCAGATCTAGATAAGCAGTCATGCTCACCAAATCAACAGTGACGCGAAGATTGTCTCTGGTGGCTATGCTTATCTACACAACCATGTGTATGGTCTCTTTTCAGACGAAAATAAGGGTCAGAAAACTATAGATATAAGATGTCACTTTGGATGGATTTCACAATATATCTCACAATACATAAACTAATTCTTGAAGTGACGTCTGGAAATGGTTTGAGGGAAAGGACACCAATTTGTTTTTTTTTTGGAGAAATCAATTCTATTGACAAAGATTGGGAGAGAAGTGCATTCGAATCCTCAAATAATTAAAACATGTGTGGTCTGAGCATAATTTATTTTCCCACTGAATTAAGGGCTTTGGAATGCTTCTGCAAAAGTAAACAAGACGATAAAACACAATCCATTACAACTTAAGCTTGGCGACCGTTTTTTTCCCTACAAACATGGAGTATAAGTGACATAGATCGAGAAAAGATTATGGGGTCTCACTAAATACACATGTGTGTTGACATCCAGATTTGAACCTAGAGGTTGGAGTTATACACCGTCACTCAACCGCTCTTTTCAAACCTTGTTCTCGGCCTCTAGGTTTATGTTATATGGTTGGATGGTACTATTCTAATCCTAAATTGTTTTAATTTGGAGAAAAGATTTAGAAGCGTGTGTTGGATGTTGCGTAGCTATGCAAATCTCCGGGCAAAACTATTCACTTGCATGGGACAAACAAAGGTGCTGCTTATATATGTAATTATGTTAGAACACGCAATAGAGTGACATTTTTGCTTCGGTGTTACCCCTCCAAACTTTGGTCCCTGCAGACGGTTAGGATTTTCCGATACCCCTTCATCTTCAATGGTGAGTGGTGGTGGTGGTGGAGAGGAGGCACCAGAGCACAACTTCAAGTGGTTCCATATTTGCCACGGAATATTATCGTGCCGCAAAATAGCTCGACAACGGACAACAAGTATAATTGTTTTTTACGCGTTAAACATGTCACCAGCGTTGAGAGACGATTTGCTACCCAAGTGGTAGCTACACACCTTTTCCAGTGGCTCTATTCTTTACGTTTTCCGGTGGCTCTGGCGATCGCTTTACAGAGCGTGACGCCAAGCAGCTCCTGTAGATTTGGTATATAAATTATGCATGGTTGCTAGATAAAAGAAAATCTTTGACCGAATCATGCACGCATCTCTTTAGTTGGTTAGTTAATCTATTGGGTTTCAGTCAGCTTTACTTTGCTGTTCTCTATACCCTTCGTTTAGGCCAATATCTAGCTAGCTCTAGGCTATTATCAGTTGTTTATTTGCCATCCAATCACATGCAACTTATATGTATGCCATGACGTACGCGAGCTTTTTAGAACGTGAGTAGCAGCATCGAACTTGTTGATTATTCAAGCAACTGAACTTTCCTCAATGAACACCGGCACAATTAGTAGCGGGGCACACACGCGCTTGGTGCAAACATTACCTGTGGACAGAAGATTTTGTGCCGCGCTTTATTGCGCAAATGATGTAAAAGGGTATACACAAGTGTAGGACTTTGCTCGTCGTGCACGAGCATCGGGGAACCGGAGGGCCATCCTTTTTATTCTGAAGATATATACTATGCCTTTTGTTCTAGTTCGTCAATATAATTATAACTACATACTCCCTCTGTTGTTCATAATTAGATGTTCTAGGTTTGATTAAAGAAAAAATATCGCAATATCTACGATGTAAAACCTATAGTATGATAAACGCCATAAACTATATTTTCATATTATATATGTTTGGTATTATAGGTGTTGATGATATATTTTTATAAGTTTTTATCATTTTGACTAAACCCAGAACAGCGAAGTAAATAACTGAAAACTAGATAAGACGGCTAGAAAATCACACCAGGATTTGTGAGATATACAGTGTGGCAACGAAAGTAATCGATCGTTCTAAAATGAAGGGACGACTAGCTTGGCTGGCTATAGTGCATGTGGCTGCACCTCCAACACTCGACAGTGTGATGAGTAACCACGATGTGGCCCTCGGACAAATCTATCCTTGCAAGCCTTATCGATCCAGAATCCCAGATGAAGGTGAGTTAAGAATTTTCGCTCCAAGGAACGAGAATCACACGGCCTGCCGGCAATGGCCAACTGGCCACGATAACGACGAGGAGCGGCCCCGCGAATAATATGCATGGCGAGCTAGCACGGTTTTGGGGGATCCAGTGGCTGGCTGGACCACGGGCCGGGCGATCGAGCGAACGTGGGCGAAAGCGAAGTGAGATCAGATGAAAGATCGGGCGATCGAGATCGTCGTCGTCGCCAGCGCAGGGGCACAAAGACGACGGCGACGCGACACGGGCGGGGGTGGATCGAACGGATTCCGCCGCCCACTTGCGGCCACCCACCGTCACGTGGAGCTGTGACTTCCCCCACCATCGCCGGGATAGGTCCCCGTCGGCCCGTCCCCGTCCGTACGCGCGTCTGCGTCCAGCGTACGTATGCCGTATGCGCGTGCGCGCACGATCGAACGCCGGAGTGATTCCTTTTCCCGTGAATTTTACAGCGGGAGGTCGACCGGCGTCCATCGTCGGAAAATGACCCGGTGATAGCTTACAGGTGTATAGGTAGCTAGCTGGGGAGCACGATCAGGCCCCGGTGTCGACCGGCCGCCGGGCGCCGCGCGCGCGTGCTCGCCGCCTTGCTTGGCGCTTAAGTCACGAGGACATGGACGTGGCATGCTCACGGAGTATACACACCTGCATGGATGGATGAACGGTGGTGCACCGCTAGTCTAGCAGCTAGGGCCTCTCATGTTTTGCTAGGACTTCGTTTTGCTATATACCCATAGGACGTAATTGGGCTGGGAAAAGTTGAACTGGACCAAAGCTTCTCTTTGGTTCTACCTAAATCAAAACTTTGGAGCTTTGGGTCCCTTCCAAATAATGGTAAATGGGCATCGGCTTGGAAGGGTTGGACACCTCCCAAAACAAAATTATTTGCTTCTTCGCTTGCAACGCGAAACACTCCTTGAATAGCGGATCGGTCCGAAAAGAGGGAGTGGCCGAATCATGTATTGTGCCTCCTATGAAGGCAAACCAAGAAACGGTCGCTACTCGTCCTTTTTTTCTGTTGTCAATTGCCATTTCATTATCCAGCTTTGGGGTCTCGTAAAGGCTTGGATGGCCTCCATGCGCTTCACCCTTGCAAGGATCTTGGTTTGCTCACCTCTTGGGAGATTTGGGATGGATGGAACACCCGAGCGTAACGCAACAGTCATGTGATCCTAAGCAACATTAAGAAACAAACCAGCTTGTGGGTAATCGTAGGTGCTATTTCGAAGAGCAAGAACAACAATGTAGCCAACTGGTGGCTATAGCACATTGCCATGTCATTTATATCCAGTCTTAATTATAAGCATTGTGTATAATAGTTAGCTAAAAAAACTACCTTTTTAACGCATGGCCCACCTTATGGTTAAGAATTCATGTTGCAGCTGGCCTGTAACTTTGAGCCTGTTTATCTTCTCTCCCATATTATCTCTTCTTCAACTAAGCATAACTTTTTAAAATAAATCTTTATAGTTAGCGAACATCCTCTTATTGTACTTCACTAAGCATTTGGGTGAAATTATGTGGGAGATTAGGCTTTTGTAACATTCAAACTCCTTTTACTTTCTTGTAAAACTTCTCTTTAATTAATACGTTGGAGCAAGCTTTTCCCCCTTTTATTTGAGAAAAGAAGGTACGTATGCTACTACAAGCAAGACGTGAAAAAAGGAGGGCACGTGGAGCTTAACGATAGATGGAAAAAGACATTTCGAGTGTATGTTGGATTGTTGGGAGCTTGGCTTAGACTCATGCATGATTAATCTTGAAGAGGTCCATTGCTACTCGGTAGGCTATGATGTACATTGTTGAAAGGGTTAAGCAAAGACAAAAATGCAAAAACATGAAAAATGCCTAGGAAGGAAGGAGGATGGAACGAACGTAAAAGGCGAACGCAAAGCATCTCGGTAGGCTATGATATGCGAGTTGCTCTGGCGCGCTTACGTGCTTGTTTCTTTTGTCGATCGATGGATGTCGTTGAAACCTCCACGCTCGATTTGGGGACACTGTGGTGAATAGTAATCTGAAGGCCTACCTTGCTAGCGCACGAATTAAAGGAGCTTCCGTACGACTTTTCGGTCGCCTTATATACTTTTACGGTTGCTTCTCCTTATCTTTCCAACAAAGCATTTCACTCTAGCATATAATATGCGGCGAATATATGTTATTCTAAATTCAATAAAGACATGTACAATAGTGATATGTTAGTAGTTTCATGTAGGATCAACGCTGATGTGGAGAAAAGAGAAAGTTGAAAAAGGATTTGTCGTCTCTTAGTTAAGAGACGATCTCTTAGCACAATCCATCTCACCACATATTTAGGACATTTGGCTAGTAGGATAAGACTAAAAAATAACCTATTGTTATATCTAGGTTACGTGTGGCGGCTTAAGATAAGACAAGTCTTACCAACCATTGCACATGCCCTAATCTGGTTCTTTCCTTTTATTTCTGCACAAGCCCTTCTAGTTGAGTTTTCTAAAGTCGCTGCAACATACAGGGAAACCGTAGCAGTGGGACGGCATATTGATTTTTAACAAGAATTAATTACCCATTCTAATTCTTTTTCCTACTCGTTCCCACCATATATTTTATTTCTTCAAAACAGTGCCCTTATTTGTAAGCAAAAAAAACTTCACCCCGCTTTTTAAAATTTAGCCCCTCTTCAGCAAGGCTAGCAGCATGCAGATACCACTTTTTCGAAAAAGGAGGTTATAACTCCTGGCATGTTCATTAAAATGATGCACATGCACTCTCTCTGTTTTTATTATATTATTTAACAAAGCCTCACAAAAAACTTCTAGAAACTTGATGATGGAGGTGGCCATGACTGGGATTATGTGACATGACCTCACACTTACGTACAACGTCTAATTATGATAGTCTTACCACGCCATCGAACGGTGAGCCGGGAGCACAAAAGAGTGTAGCAAGACCCTCAGGCTCTGTTTGTTTGGGCTGGAGCTTGAGCTTCTGCAGCTTTTTGGTCCCTAGAAGCACAAGCCCAAACAAACACCTAACTTTTGGATATGAGCTTTTTAAAGCGCTTAATAGATTTGCACTAGCAGCTGTGAAGCACCTCCCGGGGTACTTCCCGCAGCTTCTCCCTTAAATCTGAATCGGTATACGGTATTGCCCTTGAAGTTGGAGTTATCTACTACCAAATGTCACCGCCCAGAAAAAAGAATCAGCCCCAAATCCCACACAACTCCCTTTCCTGCTCCCGATCCATCTCAACCCCGCCGCCGCCGTCCCTACAGGAGCTCCTCCCCATCGGCCGTCGCTCCCAACCCCGCCGCCGGCCCTCCCTCCCAATCGCGCCGCCGCCCCTCCCAGAGCTCCACCACGTCGACCGTCCCACCCGGAGCTCCTCCCCGACCTTGCTGCCGGTGGCCAACACCCGTTTACCACGACCTATCCCGGGCTCCGGCCGACCGCCATCCATCACCATCCCCGCCGGTCGCCGCCCCACAAGCCTCCTCACACGCCCTCACACGACTCCTCCCCATCTCCACCCGGCCCCCATCTCAGCTCCCAACGCCTGAATCTTGCTGCCGCCGTCGAGCACGGTCCTTGCCGATGGAGCTGCTCTCTCCAACTCGCAACCCGTGCCTCCGTTCCCCTGCCCCCATTCCCAATTTCTGTTGAACGTGGTCGTCCCGTATCTCCTGTTTATAAATAATTAGAAATTTATTTTTACTTAAAAGTATTTATAAGTATATTATTAATTTGAGCTAGCAGAAATCATAATCCGATGAAATCAATTCTTACACATCATCTTCACAGTACAGGGTATTTCAGACTTTTAGCACCAGCTACATGTCCACCAGCTGCCCGAAAAGCAGATTGCCAAACACCATTTTTACATTTCACCAGCTCCAGCTGCTTCTCAGATCCTACCAGCTCCAGCTGCTTCTCGTTCAGCTGCATCCCAAACAAACAGGCACTCAAATCACGTCGTATGCACACGCTGCAAAAGCAGTTGTCATTGTCTTCCACAAACCCGTCTTTATGAGGGATCAACGCATTGGCCTTGGCAGTAGTACGCCACCACGATGCCAGACAGAGCTACTGCCCTACGCACATATATCATCACGTGTCCACAGCCGAGACCCGTTGTGGTTGATGCACTAGATGCCACGCTGCTCTAACTTCTAACCCATGCAACGCCTGCTCCAAAAAAGCATTATGCCCCCAGGAGGGAGAACAACACCGAGTGTAGCCATTGTTTCATTCGAGAGACCCAAATCTAGGGTTTCTCCCCGGGGCAATCCGAGCGAGAAGACGAGAGCTCCAATAATGAGGCCTTCATGACCGTAACGATGCAAAGACATTGCCATCATCCTTGGTTTCCACCGGCATTCATGCCTCCTATGCATAATCGTCGCCGACTATCAATGGAATAGATCATGCCAGACATAGTGACAAGGGATTAACTTATCAATGCCTACGTATTGTAGACTAGGGTTTAGTTGGAAGTAGAGGGCAAGTAGATCTCGAAGGTTTCAGCCGAAAAGTACTCGACGATTATGAAAACTAGGGTTGCGTGAACAATGAATCGATCCCTTTCTTTGTCCCTCGACTCCCCCTTATATAGGAGGCGGAGCCGAGGGATTCGTAACATACAAGTTTACAGAGTCCGGGAGGGTTTCCAACCCGTCCCGCAAGATTACAAGTAGTATTCCTAATACAACTCTAGCTTTCCTTGATTACAACTTGGGCTTCTGAATCTTCTTATTCATCGAGTCGTGGGCCTTAAGCAAACCCCGGGTACCATCTTCGGCAGGCCCATTGGGGATGCCTATGTCAGTAGCCCCCGAGATTTTGCTTGAATCGTAGAGTCAGGGAAAATCTCCACCTTTATATTTATTCGATAACTCTAAACTTTATCACATATCTTTGCATATGAATTTATTTTATTGTACAGGGATAATGGTAGTTGTGGCTAGTTCATCTGACGGATCAGGTACTAGTTAACTGCTCTAGTGGCAATCCGCAAAAACCTACTTCAAGATCACGTCCCTGGACATGATCTCGGGATACTGGTGTAAACTTCGACAGGTGCCGCTTAAGGTCTTACCATTCTGTCGAGTCCCAGTCATATTTATCGGGTACCTAACGCGTCCGTTAGGATTTTTCTTCGTATCTATTGATACGGAAAAAGGTAGCAAACCGATGTCATAGACGGCGCCACGCCACACAGAACGGATCTGGGGTCTTACCTTCGCAAAGTTTTGCGGCATTCAGAGATTTAATCGCAACTTTGGCGCTCTGAGAATATATTGTCGAGTGTTTTTTCGGCTGTTGGAATAGCATATTTTATTGAGTCAACGGATGACTTATATTGCTCTCCCAATGGGAGTATATGTAGAGTTATTTTTATAACTCGAAATATGCTCACTTTTTCTTCTTCTTTCTTTCTTTCTTTTCTTTATAATTTCATCGGGCACGCGAACAGCGTTCCCGATGGTAGTAGCCCCCGAGGCTACAACCAAGGACTTGTGCTTGGTTGTAGGCTCAACATCTTATGCCTCTATATTGTCAACCTCTCTCGAGATTTTATGTAGGATAACGTTGCATAGAAAACAAAAAAATTCCTACCGCGAACACGCAATCCAAGCCAAGATGCAATCTAGAAGACGGTAGCAACGAGGGGATGATCGAGACTCACCCTTGAAGATTTCCAAAGCCTACAAGATGAGGCTCTTGTTGCTGCGGTAGACGTTCACTTGCCGCTTGCAAAAGCGCGTAGAAGATCTTGATCACGGCGCCACGAACGGGCAGCACCTCCGTACTCGGTCACACGTTCGGTTGTTGATGAAGACGACGTCCACCTCCCCGTTCCAGCGGGCAGCGGAAGTAGTAGCTCCTCTTGAATCCGGCAGCACGACGGCGTGGTGTCGGTGGTGGTGGAGAATCCCGGCGGAGCTTCGCTAAGCGTGCGGGGAAGAAGGAGGAGTAGGGCGGCTAGGGTTTGGAGGGAGGGGGGCGCCGGCCACTATAGGGGTGCGGCCACCTTGTGGTGTTTGGGGTGGCCGGCCCCCTCCCCTTGGCCCTCATTATATAGGTGGAACACCCAAGAGTTGGTCTACAAGTCTTCGAATAAGACCCCAAACCAAAACCTTCCATATCACATGAAACCTACCCAAGCTAGGACTCCCACTAGAGGTGGGATTCCCACCTTCCCTTGGGAGGGGGTGGCCGGCCACCATAGGTGGAGTCCACCTGGGACTCCACCCCCTAGGGTTGGCCGGCCATGGTGGTGGAGTCCCTTCGGGACTCCGCCTTCCAAAGCGACTTTCTTCCGGAATATTCTAGAACCTTCTAGCACCTTCCATAAATGCACCGGATCATTTTCAAACTCATAAAATGACTTCCTATATATGAATCTTATTCTCCGGACCATTCCGGAACTCCTCGTGATGTCCGGGATCCCATCCGAGACTTCGAACAATACTTCGAACTCCATTCCATATTCAAGTTCTACCATTTCAACATCAAACCTTAAGTGTGTCACCCTACGGTTCGCGAACTATGTGGACATGGTTGAGAACTCTCTCCGACAAATAACCAATAGCGGGATCTGGAGATCCATAATGGCTCACACATATTCAACGATGACTTTAGTGATCGAATGAACCATTCACATACGATACCAATTCCCTTTGTCACGCGATATTTTACTTGTCCAAGGTTTGATCATCGGTATCACTCTATACCTTGTTCAACCTCGTCTCCTGACAAGTACTCTTTACTCGTACCGTGGTATGTGGTCTCTTATGAACTTATTCATATGCTTGCAAGACATTAGACGACATTCCACCGAGAGGGCCCAGAGTATATCTATCCGTCATCGGGATGGACAAATCCCACTGTTGATCCATATGCCTCAACTCATACTTTCCAGATACTTAATCCCACCTTTATAACCACCCATTTACGCAGTGGCGTTTGATGTAATCAAAGTACCTTTCCGGTATAAGTGATTTACATGATCTCATGGTCATAAGGACTAGGTAACTATGTATCGAAAGCTTATAGCAAATAACTTAATGACGTGATCTTATGCTACGCTTAATTGGGTGTGTCCATTACATCATTCATATAATGATATAACCTTGTTATTAATAACATCCAATGTTCATGATTATGAAACTAATCATCCATTAATCAACAAGCTAGTTAAGAGGCATACTAGGGACTCTTTGTTGTTTACATATCACACATGTATCAATGTTTCGGTTAATACAATTATAGCATGGTATATAAACATTCATCATAAACATAAAGATATATAATAACCACTTTTATTATTGCCTCCTGGGCATATCTCCAAGAGTCTCCCACTTGCACTAGAGTCAATAATCTAGATTACATTGTAAGATACCTAACACCCATGGCATTCTGGTGTTGGTCATGCTTTGCCCTAGGGAGAGCTTTAGTCAACGGATCTGCTACATTCAGATCAGTGTGTACTTTGCAAATCTTTACTTCTCCATCTTCGATGTACTCGCGAATCGAATGAAAACGCAGCTTGATATGCTTCAGCCTCTTGTGTGACCTTGGTTCTTGTGCATTGGCGATGGCACCCATGTTGTCACAGTATATGACTAATGGGTCCAATGCACTAGGAACCACACCGAGCTCTACAATGAACCTCTTCATCCATACCGCTTCTGATGAAGCCTCTGAAGCCGCTATGTACTCCGATTCTGTTGAAGACTTCGCCACTGTGCACTGCTTTGAGCTTGCCCGACATCATGCAGCACCATTCAATATAAACACGTACCCAGACTGTGATTTAGAGTCATCAGGATCAGTGTTCCAACTTGCATCGGTGTAACTGGTTACAACGAGCTCTTGGTCACCTCCATAACAAAGAAACATATCCTTGGTTCTTTTCAAGTACTTCAGGATATTCTTGACCGCTGTCCAGTGTTCCATTCCTGGATCACTTTGATATCTGCTAGTCAAACTGACAGCATGTGCTATATCTGGTCTAGTACATAGCATGGCATACATGATAGAGCCTACTGCCGAGGCATAGGGGATCTGACTCATCCTTTCTCTTTCTTCTGCTGTAGCCGGTCCTTGAGTCTTACTCAAGACCTTGCCTGGTAACATAGGTAAAAATCCTTTCTTACTTTCGTCCATTCTAAACTTCTTTAGAATCTTGTCCAGGTATGTACTTTGTGATAGCCCTATTAGGCGTCTTGATCTATCTCTATAAATCTTGATGCCTAATATATACGATGCTTCACCAAGGTCTTTCATTGAAAAACTATTATTCAAATAACCTTTTACACTGCTTAATAGTTCTATATCATTCCCAATCAATAATATGTCATCTACATATAATATCAGGAATGCTACAGAGCTCCCACTCACTTTCTTGTAAATACAGGCCTCTCCATGACACTGTATAAACCCGAAGTCTTTGATCACTTTATCAAAGCGTCGGTTCCAACTTCTCGATGCTTGCTTCAGTCCATAAATTGAACGCTGAAGTTTGCATACTTTGTCAGCATTTTTAGGATCGACAAAACCTTTGGGTTGTACCATATACAACTCTTCCTCAATGTCTCCATTAAGGAATGCCGTTTTGACATCCATCTGCCAAATTTCATAATCGAAAAATGCAGCTATTGCTAACAAAATCCTCACAGATTTTAGCTTCGCTACAGGTGAGAAAGTCTCATCGTAGTCAACACCTTGAATTTGTCGGAAACCCTTTTGCGACAAGTCGAGCTTTATAGACAGAAATATTACCATCAGCATCTGTTTTTCTCTTGAAGATCCATTTATTCTCGACAGCCTTTCGGCTATCAGGTAAGTCTACCAAAGTCCACACTTTGTTATCATACATGGATCCCATTTCGGATTTCATGGCTTCTTGCCATTTGTTGGAATCTGGGCTCATCATCGCTTCTTCATACGTCGAGGGTCCTCATCATTGTTGTCCACAATCATGACATTTAGACAAGGATCATACCAATCAGGAGTGGCACGTTCCCTTGTCGATCTGCGAGGATCAGTAGTTATCTCGTTTGAAGTTTCATGATCATTATCATTAGCCTCCTCTGTTGTTGGTGTAGGCGGCACAGGAAAAACTTCCGGTACTGCGCTACTCTGATCAACTAGTGAAGATTCATCAATCTCATCGAGTTCTACTTTTCTTCCAGTCACTTCTTTAGTGAGAAATTCTTTCTGAAGAAAGGTTCCGTTCTTAGCAACAAATATTTTGCCTTCGGATCTGTGATAGAAAGTGTACCCTATAGTTTCCTTAGGGTATCCTATGAAGACGCATTTCTCCGCTTTGGGTTCTAGCTTGTCCGGTTGTAACTTCTTTACATAGGCTTCGCAACCCCAAACTTTAAGGAACGACAGCTTAGGTTTCTTGTTAAACCATAATTCATACGGTGTCGTTTCAACGGATTTTGATGGTGCTCTATTTAAAGTGAATGCGGCTGTCTCTAATGCATAACTCCAAAATGATAACGGCAAATCAGTAAGAGACATCATAGAACGAACCATATCTAAGAGAGTTCGATTACGACGTTCGGACACACCGTTACATTGTGGTGTTCCCGGTGGTGTCAATTGTGAAAGTATTCCGCATTTCTTTAAATGCATGCCAAACTCATAACTCAGATATTCACCTCCGCGATCAGATCGTAGAAATTTGATCTTCTTGTTACGTTGATTTTCTACTTCACTTTGGAATTCCTTAAACTTCTCAAAAGTTTCGGATTTATGTTTCATGAAATAGATATACCCATATCTACTCAGATCATCTGTGAAGATTAGAACATAACGATAACCACCGCGCGAGGCTACACTCATTGGTCCACACACATCGGTATGTATGATTTCCAATAAGTCTGTAGCTCGCTCCATAATACCAGAGAATGGAGTCTTAGTCATTTTTCCCATTAGACATGCTTCGCATCTATCAAGTGACTCAAAGTCAAGTGATTCAAGTAATCCATCGGTATGGAGTTTCTTCATGCGTTTCACTCCAATATGACCAAGACGACAGTGCCACATATAAGTAGAATTATCATTTAATTTAATTTAATTCGCTTAGCATCAATGTTATGTATATGTGTATCACTACTATCGAGATCTAACAGAAATAAGCCATTCTTTTCAGGTGCTCGACCATAAAAGATATTATTCATAAAAATAGAACAACCATTATTCTCAGACTTGAATGAATAACCGTCTTGCATTAAACAAGATCCAGATATAATGTTCATGCTCAACGCGGGTACAAAATAACAATTATTTAGGCTTAATACTAATCCCGAAGGTAGATGTAGAGGAAGTGTGCCGACAGCGATCACATCGACTTTGGATCCATTTCCAACGCGCATCGTCACTTCATCCTTTAGTAGTCTTCGTTTATTCTTTAGTTCCTGTTTCGAGTTACAAATTGTTGCCTACCAAAACCCACCGGCGAGCAGCGACGGGCAACACGGTAGAGCCGGGAGGCTCCCAGGACTGCGGTGGGCCCTGGTCCCTCGGGCGACGGTCCGCAATGCTCCGGCACACGTCCAAGCTGGTGCGAGGGCGTGCCACCTGACCTATACCTGGTCAGGAAGGTGTTGGATTGCTTCAATTAGTTTTCTGCATGGCAAACACGCAAACATTAAATACGAGCCCCGATCGGCTCTTAGGTTACTCTGTGAATCGGCTCTAAGAGCCGATTGACCCATGGAACACGTTGGATTTTACGTTAACATGGGGGTCCTGCTTAATCAATATTAAGATAAATCAATCTACGACAGCTTAGGGTTTTCACCGCATAACCGGAACATCCTACACGTAGATGAGCCTGGCAGACACGTAAGATGATAGAAAACTAGTCCTAAAGAGGCCTAAAAACCAACATAACGTCGATTCCCGGAACAATCCCTTTAGGATCAGCAAACCATGCCTCACGCACTACTGGATCGTTCAACCCGTTTGAAAGGCCTAATCATGCGGATATCAAACTAATCCTTGTAGAACAAGGAGCAACTATAACAGATCGGTTCTACTAAACAGAGATTAAGCAAGGTGCTGCCCTTACACCCGAGATAGGCGCAAAGGCAGCTAGATGTTGAGGGGCAGCATAGCTAAGCAAGTATACCAGAAAAGTACCCATGTCAGCCCCAAAACATCTACGATAACAGTGTTGCTCGCCATCAACAAGGCTTCAGTACGAACAACACTAAGCAACGAATAAACAGATACTGCCTAGATCGCAAGATGCGATCTAGGCAGCATGACGCTTACCCGGAAAAAACCCTCGAAACAAGGGGTGGCGATGCGCCTAGATTGGTTTGTCGTGAACGTGATTGTCCTCCTTTCTCAATAACCCTAGATACATATTTATAGTCCGTAGACTTTCTAACTGGGGAATAATCCCAACCGTGTACGAGCTAAACTCTATCTCTTAATTCTAACCGACATATAATCTACCATAATTTACAGATACACGAGCCATCTAGCCCAAATTCTCGCCCAAAGCCGGTTCCGAAACTCTTTAAGTATATATCCTCTAAGCCCATCTCAATCACGGCCCATCTCCTGCTCTGGCTAAATTCTGGTGATAACACATGCCCCCCTGGTTTTGGCAATGATAATTCCAAAACCACTCCATTTTTTCTTCATTGGGTCATGTCGTGGCAGAGCAGAAGTGTCACAGTATCCTTCATCATGATGCCTTACCTTCTAAGCTTCTCTGCACGATTTGATAGTTTTTTGGCACCACTTCCTCGGAAACCGCTGTAGCATTAAATCTCCACTATATCCCCTTTTATTTAACCGCACCGAGCAGTTCGCCTCTTCATCCTCTTGCTCCGCACAAGCCATCGGAAAAACCCCCTCCTCTGCAACCATGTCTTCTTCCTCCTCCTCTGCCTCATCGGGTCTCTCCTTCCAGTCCTCTTCCTCGAGCGAGCCGATGCCGGAGTACGACCAGATGGCGTTGTACGAGAAGCGCGCTCCCGAGCATTGGGACGAGAGGGAGTGGGTCGTCAGCTCTGCTGACGAATTACCCCTGACCGACGGGGAGAACGACCTCCGGTTCCTCGTCGATGGGGAATTGGAGGAGGAGAGTGAGGACGACCTCTTCTCCTGGGCCAGCTTTACCTCCTCCGACGAGGAGGAGGAAGAGGAGGATGACGCCTCCTCCGACGAGTACCCGCCGGTGAAACGCTTCCGCGCCGGGTCGGAGGATGACGACGACGATGACGATGATGAGGACGAAGCTCCTGCCGAGGGCTACGGCAGCAGCGACGAGGACTTCACCGGCAGCAGCGCCGACGACAGCTACGATGGCGACGACGAAGGCGGCGATGGCGGCGACGACGCCGACATCTAGACTAGGATTAGTAGTAGTAGCCTAGGCAGTAGACACTCCTTTTGTAAGCAATCGGTTCTTGTAAAAATTCCCCTTTAATCAATGAAGAATGCTTTTGGTTTGATCTTCCCAATTGTCACAATAGATCAATGCTTACGGAGCCGATGGCAACACATCGGTCTTTCACCAAAAAATGCCAGCAAGGCCAGCCTCTGTTCATGACAGTTTGTTCCTCTAGAGTCGATGGCTACGCATCGGCTTTCCAGTCCTAAAGTCGATGTCAGTGCATCGGATGTACTTTGCATACATATTTTTTTTTACCGGCCGATTTCATGCATCGGCCCTCCATACTCTACTGTCCATCATCCCACATACTCGGGAAATATTTCTTGAGATGCTGGCCATTGACAGCCACTGGGAACTTCGTCCCGCTCAACTCCTCGAGCATGTATGCGTTACCTTTTAGAACTTGGTCGACCCTGTACGGCCCGTGCCAATTTGGAGATCATTTACCATACACTTTATCCTTAGTCCCTAATGGCAACACAGCTTCCCATACCAAATCACCAATATGGAACTCCTTTGGTCTCACCTTCTTATTATATGCGCGAGCTACCTTGGCTTTGTTCTCTTTAATCTTCTCAAGCGACCAAAGTCTAAGTTCCGTCAGATCCTCGATGCTATCACTCATCAGGGCTGCATATTCTTCAGTTGTCAAGTCATTCTGAAACGTAACACGTCTCGACCCAGCCGTAATTTCCCAGGGCAACACGGCTTCTTGTCCATAGACCAGATGGTATGGCGAGGTTTTTATTGCTCCATGACATGACATGCGATAAGCCCACAAAGCCTCTGACAATACTTCGTGCCAATGTTTAGGGTGCTCGTCGACCTTCCTCTTAATTAATTTGATAAGGCTCTGGTTGGATGCTTCAGCTTGCCCATTTGCTTGAGCATAGTATGGAGACGATCGGATCAAATTAATTCCCATGACCTGGCAAAACTCTCTAAACTCACGAGAAATGAAGACCGAACCTCCATCGGTCGTGATAGTCTGAGGAATCCCGAATCTATGAATGACATGTTCTTTCACGAAATTGATAACATCGGACGATTTCACTGACTTCATAGGGATGGCCTCCACCCATTTAGTAAAATAGTCTGTGATGGCCAAAATCCACTCATGGCCTTTGCTCGATGGAGGATTGATTTTGCCGATCATATCCATACCCCACCCTCGAAACGGCCAAGGCTTGATGATGGGGTTCATTGCTGATGCAGGTGCCATCTGAATTTTCCCAAATTTCTGACACGCTTGACACCCTTTATAGTACGTAAAACAATCCTTAAGCATGGTGGGCCAATAAAACCCCGATCGCCTGATCAGCCATTTCATCTTATGAGCCGATTGGTGAGTTCCACAGGCGCCTTCGTGTACCTCGTGTAAGAGCTGATTTGACTCAGCTGGTCCCAAACATTTGAGAAGTAACCATTCCAAAGTCCTGTAGAACATGTCATCCCCAATAAGGACGTACTTCATGGCCCTGTATCTTATCCGTTTAGGTGCCCCCCGAGCCGAATCTTTCAAGTAATTGAAGATATCGGCTCTCCAGTCATCCTGTCCCGAAAATCTATGGCGGCACACCATCGGCCGCCCTTTTCTGTACAGGTACGATACTAGCAATCCACTCAGCGTACCTGCATGGCCTGATGAACCCGGCGTCCAACATTTCGTCGATCTCTTTTTTGACTTCTTCTAGAATTCCGGCCTTCCTCTGTCGTGCTCGTTGCTGGAACGGCCGAAATCCTTTCTTGAGAGGGAGCCGATGCTCAATGATGCTCCTGTCTAGCCCGGGCATCTCTGTATAATCCCAGGCAAAGCAGTCTGGGTATTCTTTCAATAAAGCTACCATCAGGCTCCTCAGATGCGGATCCAACTTCTTGCTGATAAATGTTGGCCGTGGCTTATCCCCAGGACCAATATCAATCTCTTCTAGCTCATCAGCCGATGTAAACCCATATCCTAGTTTTCCGTCGCCTGCTAGATCGATGCTGAATACGGGCAAAACGTATGTTAAGGATAATTTGGGCCGATTGCTGGAATCGGCCCCCATTTTGGTTGTATTGCTCAATGAAGGTTTACAACTTATTTGTTCTCCACTATGGGAGGGAGTCTCACGTGACATGCTCGAGGTAAAATCATCGCTTTTTATTTTTTGGGGCCAATCGCAGGGATCGGCCTTGCCACGTACGTCCATCGACTTTGCTCTTGCTACTCCGTCAGGCCGGTGGATAAGACCAGCCTCACCCCGTTTTTTGTAACCTCGATGCGCTCACAGCCGTCTAAACTGATTCCAGAGAGCGGCTCTTGGCCGTCTGCATCCCAAATGTTCATGCCAGCTATTGAGATCTCGACTGAATCATCTGCATGGGCGACCTCCACTTCATCTCCATCCCACTGTATCAGGCATTGGTGCATTGTGGATGGAATGCAGCAGTTGGCGTGAATCCAATCCCTCCCTAGCAGGACAGCGTAAGTGCTTTTGCTGTCGACGATGAAGAATGATGTAGGGATGGTTTTTCGGCCTACGGTTAGGTCCACGTTCAAAACGCCTTGCGTCTCTGATGCTTGGCCGTTAAAATTGCTTAGTGTGACGTTGGTTTTGATCAGATCTGAGTTGGAGCGTCCCAAACGCCGTAGCATGGAGTATGGCATTATATTGACTGCCGCTCCCGTGTCAACCAGCATCTTGCCGACAGGCTGCCCATTGATGTAACCTTTTAGGTACAGGGCTTTCAGATGTTTGTAGCTTTTCTCTCGTGGCTTTTTAAAGATAACTAGCCGTGGGCCGCAGTCAAACTGCGCTATCGGCACTTCTTCAACTCTTGCAACACAAAACTCCGAAGGGAGTATGAACACCATGTTTGTGCCAGCCGATGCCTCCGCATCGGCTTTTACTTGCTTGGGGCGCCATTCTTTCTTCTGTGGACGACTCTCCGCGTCCAACGTTTGCTGAATTTTCACGGCCAGATCGGGCCGCGCTTTCCTCAAAGTGTGCAGGTATTGTGCCTCGGCTTGCTCCAAGCTACGTAGTCGCTGAACCCTACGCTTTTGGGAGTGACTGAGTCCATCAGGGCACCACCTTGGTCGGTGGTATCTATCCTCTTCTTCATCTTCTGACTCCTCAAAATCTTCCTCCTGGGAGGACTCAGCTCGCCTGCTCTGAGATGGGAGAGGCCCTAGACGCTTGAAAACTGACACCTCTCCTGCGTCCTTCTTCTGCTGTCCACACTCCGGGCAATTGTCGATTGTAGGCAATCGGCTCATTCCTGAATCCCAGCAGTGCTTAAAGAAAGGACAGTCCCAGTGTCGATCCACGTCTTCCTGCTCCCGTGATTTCTCTTCCGCGCGGTGCTCATATCTTTCGTCGTTTCTGTTATACTGACGATATCTTCCATTGTCTACGTCAGACCGACGATATCTTTCGTCGTCTCTGTCGTACCGCCGATGTCGGTCGTACTGACGTTCATACTTGTTAAGGAGATGCGCGGAGAGAGGATGTTGGTATCGCACGCTTCTCACCTGTTCCTCGGTGAGGTAATGTCTGTCGTCATATCGGGACCGGTCGCGTGGGCCGGCCTCCTCCTTTTCCTTGCTACGGGCATGACTGTTTTCTTCTTTATCCTTGCCATGGTGGTATACAAGCCCTGCCATGTTAACGTCGAACGCCAAATCTAGCCGACGCCCTGCGGAGTGACTGAGTTCCACCATGTTGACGCCAGGGAACGGGTTTGTGTCCACTTTCATGGCAAACTGCCCAAAGATCAAACGGCCTTGTTCTATTGCCGATTGGATCTGCTGACGCAATACTTTGCAGTCATTGGTGATATGGGTGAACGAGTGATGCCACTTGCAGTACGATCTCCCGTTCAGTTCTTGCATCGTAGGGATCTTATGGCCTTCGGGTAACTTCAGCTGTTTTTCCTTAAGCAATAAATCGAATATCTGCTCAGCTTTGCTCACATCAAAGTCAAACCCTTTTGCAGGCCCTTGTGGTTTCACCCATTTGCAGGACACGGGGGCTGCCCCCCGAGCCCATTCAGCCACGGCTACTTCCTGGTTTTCTGTAGAATCCTCGACTTCTTCTGTCTCGACCAGGCTGACCGGACACTTGAACTTGTCTTGGTACAATTCTGGGTGGCGCTGGTCATACAAAGTTAACTTCTGGACCATGTGCGCCAGTGAACTGTAGTCTACTTGTAAAGCCAGATCCTTGATCGGCGTTGCGAGGTTCAATGCTGCCAGATCGACTGCTTCTTTCTCAGATAAATGAGCCGAATAACATCGGTTCCTGACAGTCCTGAAATGCTGAATGTATTCTGACACCGTTTCTCCCCGCTTCTGCCTCACCTGTGCCAGATCGGCAATGCCAGCTTCGGTAGCGTCTGAGTGATATTGAGTATGAAATTGTTCCTCCAGCTGCTTCCACGTCCGGACTGAATTTGGTGGCAAAGAGGTATACCACCCAAAAGCCGATCCCGTGAGAGATTGTGCGAAAAACCTCACACGTAGTGGGTCTGATGCTGATATCATACCCAACTGTGCCAAGTATCGGCTCACGTGCTCAATTGAGCTAGACCCCTCTGAAACATTGAATTTTGAGAATTCAGGGAGCTGATACTTGGGCGGCAGTGGGATCACATCATACTCGTCAGGGTACGGCTTGGAATAGCCGATTGTTTTTCTCTTTGGCAGGATGCCGAACTGGTCTCTCAAGATTGTACTGATTTGTTCCATGGTATGAGCTGCAGGGACCGAGCTCTCATGACTCGTTCTTGTGGCATATTTAGCTAGCCATGCCTGTTTATCGGCGTCTGCTCCAGAAATCGTTCCTGCCGTGATCTGGTTCATGCGCACCAAGTTATTGCAGTCCGGCACGTACGTGCACACGTATCCATGTGGGACCTCTTTAGGCGGCTCACACAGGAACTGGCAATCGCCAGGATTGCCTACAACCTTGTAGACGACGTACGCCGGTGAACCCTGTGGCTCTGGAGCTGCAAGCGCGAATGGCAGCGGCGGTCTGGAATGGTAGTTCTCCCTGGTGAGTCCCTAGGACAGGCCCTGACGGAGAATATTGGTGCTTCATGATTTCCTAAACCACGCGGACCGCAATGCGCTCGAAAGCGTTCACCAGGCTCTCAGAATGACGGTGTAGAGAATGAGCCGCCATGTAATTAACTTCCTGGCGCAGAGCTCTGGTGCGTTCCCCTGAAGGGGTAGACAGATCTACTCCATCGAGAGCACCCTCGGGTGAGAACCCTTTCCACCTGATGCCATGTGAACGGGTCTTCGTGAAAGAGCCGATGAGATCGGATTCGAAGACGGCTTTAATCTCATCATATTTCCTCTTGTGCTCCTCAGGCAGCTCTTCGTACTTGACTGGTTCGTCCGCCATCTCAGAGGCGGATGTCGATGCCGTTGTTGTAGAGTGTCCCACCGGGCGTGCCAGAATGTGTTGCCTACCAAAACCCACCAGCGAGCAGCGACGGGCAACACGGTAGAGCCGGGAGGCTCCCAGGACTGCGGTGGGCCCTGGTCCCTCGGGCGACGGCCCGCAATGCTCCGGCACACGTCCAAGCTGGTGCGAGGGCGTGCCACCTGACCTATACCTAGTCAGGAAGGTGTTGGATTGCTTCAATTAGTTTCCTGCATGGCAAACACGCAAACATTAAATACGAGCCCCGATCGGCTCTTAGGTTACTCTGTGAATCGGCTCTAAGAGCCGATTGACCCATGGAACACATTGGATTTTACGTTAACATGGGGGTCCTGCTTAATCAATATTAAGATAAATCAATCTACGACAGCTTAGGGTTTTCACCGCATAACCGGAACATCCTACACGTAGATGAGCCTGGCAGACACGTAAGATGATAGAAAACTAGTCCTAAAGAGGCCTAAAAACCAACATAACGTCGATTCCCGGAACAATCCCTTTAGGATCAGCAAACCATGCCTCACGCACTACTGGATCGTTCAACCCGTTTGCAAGGCCTAATCATGCGGATATCAAACTAATCCTTGTAGAACAAGGAGCAACTATAACAGATCGGTTCTACTAAACAGAGATTAAGCAAGGTGCTGCCCTTACACCCGAGATAGGCGCAAAGGCAGCTAGATGTTGAGGGGCAGCATAGCTAAGCAAGTATACCAGAAAAGTATCCATGTCAGCCCCAAAACATCTACGATCACAGTGTTGCTCGCCATCAACAAGGCTTCAGTACGAACAACACTAAGCAACGAATAAACAGATACTGCCTAGATCGCAAGATGCGATCTAGGCAGCATGACGCTTACCCGGAAGAAACCCTCGAAACAAGGGGTGGCGATGCGCCTAGATTGGTTTGTCGTGAACGTGATTGTCCTCCTTTCTCAATAACCCTAGATACATATTTATAGTCCGTAGACTTTCTAACTGGGGAATAATCCCAACCGTGTACGAGCTAAACTCTATCTCTTAATTCTAACCGACATATAATCTACCATAATTTACAGATAGACGGGCCATCTAGCCCAAATTCTCTCCCAAAGCCGGTTCCGAAACTCTTTAAGTATATATCCTCTAAGCCCATCTCAATCACGGCCCATCTCCTGCTCTGGCTAAATTCTGGTGATAACACAAATATGAGCAACCGAACCAGTATCAAATACCCAGGTACTAGTACGAGAACCAGTAAGATAAACATCTATAACATGTATATCAGATATACCTTCTTTCTTCTTCTTGACAAGGCCGCTCTTCAGATCCGCCAAATACTTGGAGCAATTACGCTTCCAGTGTCCCTTCTCCTTGCAGTAATGACACTCAGCATCAGGTTTAGGGCCAGTCTTAGGTTTCACAGGAGGCGTGGCAGCTTTCTTGCCACCCTTCTTGAATTTGCCTTTAGACTTGCCCTGTTTCTTGAAACTGGTTGTCTTGTTGACCATCAACACTTGGTGCTCTTTCTTGATCTCAATCTCAGCAGCTTTAAGCATGGAGAAGAGTTCAGGTAACTCTTTGTTCATGTTCTGCATATTATAGTTCATCACAAAGTTCTTGTAACTAGGTGGCAGTGATTGAAGGATACGATTAATCCCCAGTCTATTAGGAATAACTATTTCCAAGTCACTGAGTTTCTTCGCATGCCCGGTCATAACGAGCATGTGCTCAGTAACGGAGCTACCTTCTTCCATCATGCAACTGAAGAAGTGTTTCGATGCTTCATAGCATTCCACGGCCGCATGAGTTTCAAAAATAGTCTTCAACTCTTTTATCAACTCATGTGGATCGTGGTGCTCAAAACGTTTTTGAAGATCGACTTCCAGACTGCATAGGATGGCACACTGAACTTGAGAGTATCGAGTTTTCCGAGTTGCGTAAACATTCTTTACTTCATCGGTTTCAGTTTCTGCAGGAGGGTCACCTAGCGGTGCATCAAGCACATATTGCAGATTTCCGCCAGCGAGGAAAATCCTCACATGACGGAACCAGTCGGTGAAGTTGCTACCGTTGCTCTTAAGCTTTTCTTTCTCTAGGAACTGGTTAAAATTGATTGGGGACGACATATCTACAACATATATTTGCAATAGTTTAGACTAAGTTTATGACAAATTGAGTTCAAATTTTAATTCAACATAATTAAAAATCTAGGTGAACTCCCACTCAAAACAATATCCCTCGCATTGTCTTAGTGATCACACGAACCAAATCCACCACACCTAAGTTCGGACAAGGTGTAATTTCAATGGCGAACACTCAAAGTGTTCCTCATATCAATCATATGATTCATGCTCTACCTTTCGGTATCACGTGTTCCGAGACCATGTCTGTACATGCTAGGCTCATCAAGGCCACCTTAGTATCCGCATGTGCAAAACTGGCTTGCACCCATTGTATGCACTTGTTGATTCTATCACACCCGATCATCACGAGATGCTTCAAAACGACAAGTCTTGGCAACGGTGCTACTAAGGATGAACACTTTATTATCTTGATATTTCAGTGAGAGGGATCATCTTATAATGCTACCGTCGCGATCTAAGCAAAATAAGATGCATAAAAGGATTAACATCACATGCAGTTCATATGTGATATGATATGGCCCTTTTGTCTTTGCGCCTTTGATCTTCATCTCCAAAGCACGGACATGATCTCCATCATCATCGGGCATGATCTCCATCATCGTCGGTGTAGCGTCAAGGTCAATGGCGCCGTCTTCATGATTGTTCTCCCATGTAGCAACTATTACAACTTCTTTGAAATACTACTCAACATGAAATTTAAAGACAACCATAAGGCTCCTGCCGGTTGCCACAATACAATAATGATCATCTCATACATATTCATCATCACATTATGGCCATATCACATCACCAAACCCTGCAAAAACAAGTTAGACGTCTCTAATTTGGTTTGCATATTTTACGTGGTTTAGGGTTTTCGAGAGAGATCTAATCTACCTACGAACATGAACCACAACGGTGATACTAGTGTTGTCAATAGAAGAGTAAATTGAATCTTCACTATAGTGGGAGAGACAGACACCCGCAAAGCCACTTATGCAATACAAGTTGCATGTCGAGCGTGGAGCAAATCTCATGAACGCGGTCATGTAAAGTTAGCCCGAGCCGCTTCATCCCACTATGCCACAAAGATGCAAAGTACTCAAACTAAAGACAACATAAGCATCAACGCCCACAAACCATTGTGTTCTACTCGTGCAACCATCTATGCATAGACACGGCTCTGATACCACTGTAGGATAACGTTGCATAGAAAACAAAAATTTTCCTACCGTGAACACGCAATCCAAGCCAAGATGCAATCTAGAAGACGGTAGCAACGAGGGGATGATCGGGACTCACCCTTGAAGATTTCCAAAGCCTACAAGATGAGGCTCTTGTTGCTGCGGTAGACGTTCACTTGCCGCTTGCAAAAGCGCGTAGAAGATCTTGATCACGGCGCCACGAACGGGCAGCACCTCCGTACTCGGTCACACGTTCGGTTGTTGATGAAGACGACGTCCACCTCCCCGTTCCAGCGGGCAGCGGAAGTAGTAGCTCCTCTTGAATCCGGCAGCACGACGGCGTGGTGTCGGTGGTGGTGGAGAATCCCGGCGGAGCTTCGCTAAGCGTGCGGGGAAGAAGGAGGAGTAGGGTGGCTAGGGTTTGGGGAGAGGGGGGCGCCGGCCACTATAGGGGTGCGGCCACCTTGTGGTGTTTGGGGTGGCCGGCCCCCTCCCCTTGGCCCTCATTATATAGGTGGAACACCCAAGAGTTGGTCTACAAGTCTTCGAATAAGACCCCAAACCAAAACCTTCCATATCACATGAAACCTACCCAAGCTAGGACTCCCACTAGAGGTGGGATTCCCACCTTCCCTTGGGAGGGGGTGGCCGGCCACCATAGGTGGAGTCCACCTGGGACTCCACCCCCTAGGGTTGGCCGGCCATGGTGGTGGAGTCCCGAGACTCCGCCTTCCAAAGTGACTTTCTTCCGGAATATTTTAAAACCTTCTAGCACCTTCCATAAATACACCGGATCATTTTCAAACTCATAAAATGACTTCCTATATATGAATCTTATTCTCCGGACCATTCCGGAACTCCTCGTGATGTCCGGGATCCCATCCGAGACTTCGAACAATACTTCGAACTCCATTCCATATTCAAGTTCTACCATTTCAACATCAAACCTTAAGTGTGTCACCCTACGGTTCGCGAACTATGTGGACATGGTTAAGAACTCTCTCCGACCAATAACCAATAGCGGGATCTGGAGATCCATAATGGCTCCCACATATTCAACGATGACTTTAGTGATCGAATGAACCATTCACATACGATACCAATTCCCTTTGTCACGCGATATTTTACTTGTCCAAGGTTTGATCATCGGTATCACTTTATACCTTGTTCAACCTCGTCTCCTGACAAGTACTCTTTACTCGTACCGTGGTATGTGGTCTCTTATGAACTTATTCATATGCTTGCAAGACATTAGACGACATTCCACCGAGAGGGCCCAGAGTATATCTATCCGTCATCGGGATGGACAAATCCCACTGTTGATCCATATGCATCAACTCATACTTTCCGGATACTTAATCCCACCTTTATAACCACCCATTTACGCAGTGGCGTTTGATGTAATCAAAGTACCTTTCCGGTATAAGTGATTTACATGATCTCATGGTCATAAGGACTAGGTAACTATGTATCGAAAGCTTATAGAAAATAACTTAATGACGTGATCTTATGCTACGCTTAATTGGGTGTGTCCATTACATCATTCATATAATGATATAACCTTGTTATTAATAACATCCAATGTTCATGATTATGAAACTAATCATCCATTAATCAACAAGCTAGTTAAGAGGCATACTAGGGACTCTTTGTTGTTTACATATCACACATGTATCAATGTTTCGGTTAATACAATTATAGCATGGTATATAAACATTCATCATAAACATAAAGATATATAATAACCACTTTTATTATTGCCTCTTGGGCATATCTCCAACATTTTATACATATCGGGTGCGCGACCAGCGCTCCCGATGGGAGTAGCCCCCGAGGCTATGAACAAACGCTTGCGTTTGATCATAGGCTCTCGCCATTTTCTATCTTGTCATACTGGAGCTTTCCTTCTTTTTTTATAAAGTAGCCCCCGAGCATTTGGGCAAAAACTTGTATTTGACGAAAGGCTCCCGAAATAACCAACTATCTTCTGCTGTCGCCAATATTTATGAATCTCCTTAACGAATTTTTCCGTTGCTTAAGTGACATCATTGATGACGATAGCCACGACCGTTGTATCAGGAAAACACGAGAACTGCTCTCTCACTTCCATGCGGGCCCAAATTACTCATCAAGTTGACACGTCGTGCAAGTGGGGGACACACGTCCTCCGCTTTTCCTGGCGCACGTACTGTAGCTCAGGTTCTTTCTCGTCTGTATGAAATTACTTTTTACCCCTTGTCCACGTGTACACCATCTGTCCCGTAATCTCTCCAATCCAACGGCGCGTCGATTCACCGTACCTCTACATAAAGGCATCATCTTCCTCCTTCAGCCCTTTCGCTCGCGCCGCACCTCTGCTTCTCCTCTGCAAAATCCTCTGTTACTCCCCTTTCTTCAAGCGCTCAACCATACGCACACCTTTCACCGCCACACTCATTGATGCCTTCTCGCATCCATTTGACTAGGCATAGCACTCCGGAATCGAAGATGACGACAGCAGATCTGGGGAGTGCTGAGTGGGAAAGATCCAAGATCTCTGCCCAATACATCAACTTGCTGAAGAAGCTAGGGTTCAGCAAGAAGGAAACTTCGCTCCGCTTTCCCAAGGAGGAGAGCTACCCAACGCCTCCAATCGAGTATCGGGTCAGTTTCGTTGACCACCTTATTCGAGGTCTTTCTCCCCCAATCCATGAGTTTCTTCGGGGCCTCCTGTTTGTCTATGGGCTTCAACTGCATCAGTTGACGCCCAATTCCATCCTCCACGTGTCGATTTTTATCACATTGTGTGAGTGCTTCCTCGGGGTCCAACCTAATTGGGCTCTGTGGAAGCGTATCTTCGGTCTCCGCCGTAATGGCTCCCACAACGTCGCCTACAATATTGGCGGCGTTGTTATCTGTGTTCGTTCTAACGTCGAATATTTCGACATCAAATTCCCCGACTCCGTCCAAGGTTGGCGGAAGAGGTGGCTGTATGTACATGAAGAAAGCTCCAATCCAGTGGAGGACAACATCGCCCCTTTTGACGGAGAAACCAAAATCCTTCGCCGCCGTTCTTGGGATGTTGAAGCTATCGAAGCTGAGAAGTTGGCGACAGAAGCGTTGATGACTCGCCTCCACGAGCTACAAAACACCCGCGGCAAGGAGCTATCGGGTATTGAGATTACCGCATATTTCCTTAGGATTAGAGTGCAGCCTCTCCAGGCTCGCAAAAATCCCCTCTGGATGTATGCTGGTGAAAAAGACGTCGACAGGCTCTCAAAAGACCTTCCTCTGAAAGATTTTGAGAAGCTTATCCGAAGAATCTCATCGCTCAGCAAGAAGGATGCCATTCCATCTTCTTGCCGCATTACGCCATATAGTGGCGCCAATCCCCTTCCCGAGGCAATTTTTCCTCTTAGTCGCTATATTGTCTTGTCGAGTTTTTTGTTAGTATTCATTGACTACTATCTTGCTAGCTTCTTTTGCACAACTTTTTTGTCGACACTCTTTATTTTTTCGCAGAACCATCCAGTTCTGGCTTCTCTTCCTCCTCTTCCTGAAGGTGGAGAAGTTGAAGAACGTACCGTTGTCGATGATGACAACCAGGGTACTTCTCGCCCTAAGAGTGAAGTCGCGATTTCTCAAAAATCCGCAGCTTCCTCTGAAAAAGAAGCCGAGTCCGAGGCTACTTCCTCGACACGCTCCCTTCCTCCCGCTGTTTCTCCAAGGAACAAAAGGAAAAGGGATGAAGGTGTCGATTCTGGCACCTCCAAGGCCACCGCACCTCCTGCCGAAGAAGTTGGTCCTTCCGAAAAGAAGGCGACTTTTAATCTTTACGAGGATGCCCTTGTCAGCTCGTAAGTTCCCTATTGCTTTGTTTGTTTTCCTCTCGATGTTTTTATCTGTAGATTCTTATATTGTCGTCTTTATATTGTAGTGACGATGAGAATGAAGAGCAACCTATTGACGCGACTGCTCGAACAAGTACGTCGTGTACTTTAGTTGTTTCTGAAGCTCAACCTGATGGGGACGAAACGTCGCCTCCTCAGCAAAACGTCCAGCGTCCTACTCCTCCTGCAAGCCCCCGTGCCCCTTCGCCCAAGAGGGCAAGGGTTGAACTGATCAAGGAGCCTACCTTTCTACCTGGTAGCTCCGCGACTCCTTCTCTCGATGATGTGAGTTGCTTCCTTTTTTCCTTCTATTCCGAGTATTTTAATGATGTCGACTCTTTTTCCTCTTTTATTGATACAATCATCTCCCCCTTTTTTTCTTTTTTGTCAGCCTTTGATGAAGGAATTCATCCACCTTGGTACCCAATTCGTCGGGTACCGTGACTATGCTAAAAAGGCCGAAGGTAATTTTTTGCTTCATCTTCGAGTAAATGATTTTTCCCTTTTTTCTTGTCGTGATTTTCATTGCTATCGACTATTTTGTCAGAGAACCTTGTGGAGGCCAACAAGCGTGCTGATTCTCTTGCTCGTAAGCTGGAGCAACAAGAAAAGGCTCTCAAAATGGCCGAATCTGATGCTGCTATCATTGAAGATCTGCGAAAAAGACTTCATGAAGCAGAAAATGCTTTGAGCGATAAGGTGACCGAGCAATCTGCTCGAGAAACAGACATCCTCCGTCGCTTGCAATCGCAGAGTCGACGTTTTGTTATTAAGTACTCAAATCCTTATGCACTTCTTCGGGTTGCTTCACTTTCTCTAGCATATTTATTGACGAGGTTTCCTTTTGCTTGTTTTTAGGGAGGACACACCAAGAGTATGAACTGGAAAGTCCTGAAGGCAACGAGCTTCTCGACGCGCTTTCGCTCTTGGAAATCCATGGAGATGAAGCACGTGAAGGCCTTGCTGACGCCGAAGCAGGTCTGTCGAAGCTTTTTCCCTATTTCTTCCCGAAGAAAGAAGAGCCCGACACTTTTGCTGCTCTCGCCAAATGCTTCAACCTGACGGAAGATCTCGGGCTCAAACTTCGACAAGAAGGCCTGAAGATTGGCGTCGAAGGCACTATTGCTCTAGTTGCCGACAACCAACAAAACGTTGACTGGGCAAAAGTTGGCGATATCAAGGAGATGGAGACAAAGAAGTGGCAAACTTTGATTAAAGCTGCCAAGCCTCCCTCAAAACCGATCCTTGCCCTTCTCGGTTGCAAGCCAGCTTCTGCTCCGAGTTCATCTAAGCCGGAGGTCAAGTAGACCACCCTGTCTTTCTTACTTTTTCTTCTTCTTTTTTCCTTCTGAAGCTGTCGCTAAAGTATCTTTGGCGACACTTACCCCACTAGTTTGTTAGGGTATCCTTCATTGTAATGCCTTGTAAATATTGTGAGAATCAATGGAAATCTATTTTGCTTGATGATTGATGTCGAAATTTTTATTTTCAGTTAATATTTGATAACTACACTCCAACTCCTCGCCCATCCGATGTTTTTCCTGCTGCCTCCCACTCGAAGAAAATGCCTGTTGATAGCGAGTTTGGTGAAGATTCCTCGAGTAAGGATTCAGCGCGGGACTTGAAGGAACTTCGTCAGCAGCTTCAGTATGCAAAGAAGCAAACACTTGTGATGATGGAGCAAGCTCGAAAGTCATCCGAAAAAGAGAAGGCTGCACTACAGCAAGCTCAAGAAGCTATAGCTGCCAAGGAAGCCGCCATTTCTGAAGCTGCAGAAGCTACCACCCGAGAAAATTTTATGCTCGAGTTGATGAATGAAGCCAGTTTGGATATGTCAGGTATGCTTTTGCAAACTAAAAACTTCGTCTGTTTTTTTACTGTATCCTCCTTTGAAAATCTTGCGCTGTCGCCAAATAGGTTCCTTTCTAAATACTGCTGCTGAAGACCAAAGAGTAGACGCAAGGACCAATCTCCTGGTTAACCTTTCTCTTGATCATGGTTCTCTGTTCTGGGCCACTCCAGAACGCACCCGACAGATTGTCAGGTTTCAAGACCGCGCCTGTCAGGTTCGTGAGTTCCTTGAGTTCTGAACCAGAACCTTGTCCTTGGTTTATAGTACAATGTTTCCTCGGAACGAAGTACCGGACACTCTTCTTGGTCTGATGGAAAAATTTTGGGATGCCCCTCGTATCCATAACTTTGTGCGAGCTCAACTATCTGCTGGAGCAAGATTCGTCATGATTATGATACAGATCTGCTACCGAAAATTAGACCTGACGAATATTGTCGCCAAGTGTCTGGCCAAGCAGTCGAAGCGAAAAAGGAACATCGACAAAATCAATGAGACTGTAACTCCTGTGGCCGAGGAAATGATGGACGAACTTCTTCGGATGGACTCTGAGTTTTTTGTCAAAGGGAGCTATGCTGAGCATATGACAACTGCTACAAATAACAAAGGTCTATCCATAGATAGTATATTAGGCATCAAATGAGCTGTACTATATTGCAGGAAATTGTATATATATTTGTTTGTGTTGAATTCTTCTTGACGACAAAGTTGTCTATATTGTAAAGTATAATCTATTTTGTATAAGCCCCCGAGCCTTTAGCCGGAGCTCAAGCTTTATTTTTTTACGCCTTGGTGGCTTTGCTATTTTGCGAGAGTGTATGTATTTTGTTGCCACGGGTTATGAGCCCCCGAGCTTTTTGTTGATCACTATCTTGTATTGATTTGTGAGGTGCTTTGCACCAAGACAAAATTATCATGAAGAGCTATATTGCAATCATTGGGCGTGAGCCCCCGAGAGTGTCGAAAAAGAGGATGTAAATCATCAATATATTTGCTATATTGCAGCACCGCGAGCCCGCCTCATTAAAAACCTTTCCAGCCCCACTCGGTGCCCTGAAAAGGAAAAGAGTGCGTCTGAAAACTCGCGGGCGTTTCAGTACATTGTATTTTTACAGCGGAGGATCTATATTTCGGCTCTAGGCATAGAAACACCTGAGTTGCGCCACGTTTCAGGGGTTTTGCTCGGCAACCCCTGTCTTCTTGTCTTTTATCCTGTATGCTCCTCCTTCGAGTACTTCTGTGACGATGTAAGGGCCAAGCCACGGCGACTCAAGTTTCTCATGACTTTTTTGCATGAGCCGAAGAACTAAGTCACCAACCTGAAAAGATCTTGGGCGCAAACGTCGACTATGGTAGTTTTTCAGGTCTTGCTGGTACTTAGTGACTCGTGATAACACCTTGTCTCGAGCTTCGTCTAGTGCGTTGACATCATCTTCAGGTGCTTTTCTTGAGGCCTCTTCATCGTACTCTGTAACTCTTGGAGAATCATGCTCTATTTCTATTGGCAACACTGCTTCCGCTCCATGGACCAGGAAAAACGGTGTTTCCTGTGTCGCCGTATTTGGTGTTGTTCGAATACTCCATAACACACTTGGTAGCTCTTCAGGCCAAGTATGTCGAGCTTTTTCCAGTGGTGCTAGCAATCGCTTCTTGATCCCATTGCAGATAATGCCATTGGCTTTTTCGACTTGACCATTGGTTTGCGGGTGCGCAACTGATGCAAAGTGTAGTTTGATGCCTACCTCTGCACAATATGCCTTGAATTCCTTGGATGTGAAGTTGCTACCATTGTCCGTGACGATGCTATTAGGCACTCCAAACCTGAAGACGATGCTTTTCACGAATTTGACGACAGACGCTCCGCCTGGTGAATTTATCGGTTTTGCTTCTATCCACTTTGTGAATTTATCGACAGCAACGAGCATATACTCGTATCCTCCTGGCGAGGCCTTGTGTAGTTTTCCCACCATGTCAAGGCCCCATTGAGCAAAGGGCCAAGACAATGGTATTGGCATCAGTTCTGCTGCCGGAGAGTGAGGCTTCGCGGCAAATCTCTGGCACGCATCACAAGTTCGTACTATCTCCTTCGCGTCCTTGATTGCTGTCAACCAGTAAAACCCTGCTCGAAAAACCTTGGGTGCGATAGCTCGACTGCTTGCGTGATGACCACAGATCCCTTCGTGCACATCCTTCAAAATCGTCCTTCCTTCTTCGGGTGTGACGCACCTTTGTAAAACTCCCGAAATACTTCGTTTGTACAGCTCCCCTTTTACCACAGTAAAGGTTTTGGATCGTCTGATAACTCGCCTTGCTTCAACTGGATCATTGGGTATTTCTTTTCTTAGGATGTATGATATGTATACCTGCATCCATGGAATTTGTATCATCATTACGAGATCTTGTTCCTCTTCTTCTTCTGGTATTTCTTTGGTAGCCCCCGAGGGTTTGTCATCTTTCTCCTTCTTCTTTGCTTTTTTCGACTTTGTAGATCTCTCTGCTATCTCGATGTTTGCGAGAACATTGGCTTCATCGTTGCTTAGTCTGCTGATGTGGTTTACCTCGCATCCATCAAAAAATTTCTCGAGCTCGTTGTATACCTCCTTGTATGCTACCATACTATCATTGACTGCGTCACATTGATTCATGACTTGCTGAGCCACCAATTGAGAGTCGCCAAATATTTTTAGTCGAGTAGCACCACAAGCCTTCGCCATCTTCATCCCATGTATGAGGGCTTCATATTCTGCCTCATTGTTTGACGCGTTTGGAAACGTCATCCGTAAGATATACTTTAATTTGTCGCCTTCAGGTGATATTAGTATCACACCTGCTCCTGCTCCTTCTAACCTCTTGGACCCGTCAAAGTTCATAGTCTAGGTTCTCGATAAATCTGGGGGTCCTGTATTTTGTAGCTCCATCCACTCTGCAATCAAAATCTGGTAAAATTTGCCACTTTATTGCCTTTCTTTTTTCATACGTGATGTCCCGAGGGGAAAGTTCTATTCCCCAAAGGGAGACACGACCCGTAGCTTCTGGATTGTTTAGTATGTTGGATAAAGGCGCCTCATTGACCACTATTATCGGATGTGCCAAAAAATAGTGGCGCAATTTTTTTGCTGTCGTGAATACTCCGTATGCTAACTTCTGGTACTGCAGGTACCGCTGTTTGGAAGGCGATAAAACTTCACTGATGAAGTATACCGGCCTCTGCACTCCATGGAGTTTTCCTTCTTCTTCTCTTTCGACAACAAGTGCCGTGCTGATCACCTGAGGTGTGGCTGCAATGTATAACAGGAGGGGTTCCTTCTCTTTAGGCGCCACCAAGATTGGTGGTGTCGAAATTGTGCGCTTGAGATCCTCGAAAGCTCTATCTGCCTCTTCGTTCCATTGAAATTTCTCTCCTTGCTTAATCAAAGCATAGAACGGTAACGCCTTTTCTCCCAGCCTGGCGACGAACCTGCTTAAAGCTGCGACTCGCTCAGTTAACTGATGTATTTCTTTCAACTTTGTTGGCTTCCTCATTGTTACGATAGCTTGAATTTTTTCTGGATTTGCTTCAATCCCTCTTGCTGAAACTAGGAACCCAAGAAGTTCTCCTGCAGGGATGCCGAAAGAACATTTCGTCGGGTTCAATTTGAGGCAGAACTTGTCGAGGTTGTCGAAGGTTTCCTTTAGATCCTCGATCAACGTTGTCCCCTTTTTTGACGTTATGACGACATCATCGATCTACACTTGTACATTTCTCCCAATCTGTGTTGCCAGGCATTTCTGCATCATCCGATGTTATGTTGCTCCCGCGTTTTTCAAACCAAAGGGCATTGTTCTGTAGCAAAACACGCCGTAAGGTGTTATGAACGTTGTTTTTACTTCATCTTCTTCTTTTAATCTGATCTGGTTATAACCAGAGTATGCATCCAGGAAGGAAAGACGTTCGCATCCTGCCGTGGAGTCGATAATTTGATCGATCCTTGGGAGGGGAAAGTGATCCTTTGGACAGTGTTTATTGAGACATGTGAAGTCGACGCACATGCGAAGGACTTTCGTGTTTTTCTTCGGCACCAGCACTGGGTTGGCTACCCATGTTGCCTCTGTATGTAGTTCTTTGATGAAACCAGCTTCTCTTAGTCGATCTATCTCTGACAGCATAGCTTTGCGGTTTGGTTCCGAAAAATGCCGCAAAGGTTGATTGATGGGTCTCGCAATTGGATCCAAGTTCAGGTGGTGCTCGGCAAGTTCCCTGGGTACTCCTGGCATGTCAGCTGGACACCATGCGAAGATTTTCTAGTGCTCACGGAGGAACTCGACGAGCGCGCTTTCCTATGTGAGGTCCATGTTTGTTGCGATGGAAGTCGTTTTCTTCGGATCTGTCGGGTGGATCTGCACCTCCTTGGAATCTTTCGTAGTGTTAAAGGTTGATTCTTTATTAGGTCTCCCAACATCTGGCAGCACATCATAATCAGTCATGAGCCTTGACGCCATGTATTCTGCTTGCATCCCGAAAGTTTCTGATAGTCGATGAAAATCCCTGCCGCACTTATCAGCTAACGCGAAACTTCCTTTGACTGTGATTGGTCCCTTAGGTCCTGGTAGCCTCCATAGCAAATACGTGTAATGTGGTACCGCCATAAACCTGGCATACGCTGGTCGTCCCAACAAGGTGTGATACTGCGACGGGAAATCCACGACTTCGAACTCCAGCCTTTCTATTCTGTAATTTTCTCGGGTCCCAAACTGAACGTCGAGATTGATCTTCCCCAACGGATAACTTGGCTTTTCTGGTGTGATGCCATGAAAACGTGTATCAGTTGGTTTCAGGTTTGCTAGAGATATGTTCATCTTCCTTAATGTATCTGCGTACATAAGGTTTAGACTGCTGCCTCCATCTATGAATACTCGAGAAACATTGAATCCTGCGATCACTGCTGGTAAGATAAGTGTTGACTGTCCTGGTCGAGGAACTTGCTGCGGATGATCCGCAATTGTGAAGCCAATGTCCTGCCCTGACCAATTTAGGTACTCAATCGTTGGTGGAGGCATCTTTTCTGCCATGAACACTTGTCGCGAAATCACTTTCTAAGCTCTATTGGACGGCCTTCCCTTCTGAATCATCGAGACTGATCCGTTGGAGTTGGGGTCGATGTATGGGGGTGGTTGTGGTGCTGCCGCTATTCTGAGTTGGTGTCGGTTTTCTTCCGTAATTGCGGGAGGAGGTGGTAGGTGGATCTCGCTCCTAGGTCCTTGAGGATTTCTATTTGTTGCATGCGCATTGGCTTGCCCTGCAAACCTTAGCATTGCCTGAAAATTTCGGCAATCCTTCTGCAGGTGTCCTGACTGTCTCTTCCCATTATTGTCGACATAAAAATGCATCTGACATGGCCCGTTCATCATATCCTCGGGAGACACAAAAGGTCTCTGAAACCTTGGTCCACTATTTTGTCTGTTATTTCGGGGATCATCTCTATTGTCGCCTGATGGCGTGTATTTCACACGTTCGTTGGGCAACCCCAAGAGGAAGGTATGATGCGCACAGCAGCAAGTTTTCCCTCAGAAAGAAACCAAGGTTTATCGAACCAGGAGGAGCCAAGAAGCACGTTGAAGGTTGATGGCGGCGGGATGTAGTGCGGCGCAACACCAGAGATTCCGGCGCCAACGTGGAACCTGCACAACACAACCAAAGTACTTTGCCCCAACGAAACAGTGAGGTTGTCAATCTCACCGGCTTGCTGTAACAAAGGATTAACCGTATTGTGTGGAAGATGATTGTTTGCAGAAAACAGTAGAAACGATATTACGATGGGTGTATTTCAGTAAAGAGAATTGGACCGGGGTCCACAGTTCACTAGAGGTGTCTCTCCCATAAGACGAACAGCATGTTGGGTGAACAAATTACAGTTGGGCAATTGACAAATAAAGAGAGCATGACCATGCACATACATATCATGATGAGTATAGTGAGATTTAATTGGGCATTACGACAAAGTACATAGACCGTCATCCAACTGCATCTATGCCTAAAAAGTCCACCTTCAGGTTATCATCCGAACCCCCTCCAGTATTAAGTTGCTAACAACAGACAATTGCATTAAGTATTGCGTGTAATGTAACTAGTGACTACATCCTTGAACATAGCACTAATGTTTTATCCCTAGTGGCAACAGCACATCCATAACCTTAGTGGTTCTTGTCACTCCTCCAGTTCACGAGAGGCATGAACCCACTATCGAGCATAAATACTCCCTCTTGGAGTTACTAGCATCAACTTGGCCAGAGCATCTACTAATAACGGAGAGCATGCAAGATCATAAACAACACATAAGCATAGCTTTGATAATCAACATAACAAGTATTCTCTATTCATCGGATCCCAACAAACGCAACATATACAATTACAGATAGATGATCTTGATCATGTTAGGCAGCTCACAAGATCCGACAATGATAGCACAATGGGGAGAAGACAACCATCTAGCTACTGCTATGGACCCATAGTCCAGGGGTAGACTACTCACACATCACACCGGAGGCGACCATGGCGGCGTAGAGTCCTCCGGGAGATGATTCCCCTCTCCCGGCAGGGTGCCGGAGGCGATCTCCTGGATCCCCGAGATGGGATCGGCGGCGGCGGCGTCTCTGGAAGGTTTTCCGTATCGTGGTTCTCGATCTGGGGTTTTCGTCACGGAGACTTTTTATAGGCGAAAGGGCAGGTCAAGAGGCGGCACGGGGCCCCACACCACAGGCCGCGCGGCCAAGGGGGGGCCGCGCCGCCCTAGGGTGTGGCCCCTCCGTGGCCCCTCTTCGTCTCTCCTTCGGACTTCTGGAAGCTTCGTGAGAAAATAGGCCCCTGGGCTTTGATTTCGTCCAATTCCGAGAATATTTCCTTACTAGGATTTCTGAAACCAAAAACAGCAGTAAAACAAAGAATCGGCACTTCGGCATCTTGTTAATAGGTTAGTTCCGAGAAAATGCACGGATATGACATAAAGTGTGCATAAAACATGTAGATAACATCAATAATGTGGCATGGAACATAAGAAATTATCGATACGTCGGAGACGTATCAGCATCCCCAAGCTTAGTTCTGCTCGTCCCGAAGCGAGTAAAACGATAACACGTATAATTTACGGAGTGACATGCCATCATAATCTTGATCATACTATTTGTAAAGCATATGTAGTGAATGCAGCGATCAAAACAATGTATATGACATGAGTAAACAAGTGAATCATAAAGCAAAGACTTTTCATGAATAGCACTTCAAGACAAGCATCAATAAGTCTTGCATAAGAGTTAACTCATAAAGCAATAATTCAAAGTAAAGGTATTGAAGCAACACAAAAGAAGATTAAGTTTCAGCGGTTGCTTTCAACTTGTAACATGTATATCTCATGGATATTGTCAACATAGAGTAATATAATAAGTGCAATAAGCAAGTATGTAGGAATCAATGCATAGTTCACACAAGTGTTTGCTTCTTGAGGTGGAGAGAAATAGGTGAACTGACTCAACATTGAAAGTAAAAGAATGGTCCTCCATAGAGGAAAAGCATCGATTGCTATATTTGTGCTAGAGCTTTGATTTTGAAAACATGAAACAATTTTGTCAACGGTAGTAATAAAGCTTATGTATCATGTAAATTATATCTTACAAGTTGCAAGCCTCATGCATAGTATACTAATAGTGCCCGCACCTTGTCCTAATTAGCTTGGACTACCGGATCATCACAATGCATTGTTTTTACCAAGTGTCACAAAGGGGTACCTCTATGCCGCTTTGTACAAAGGTCTAAGGAGAAAGCTCGCATTGGATTTCTCGCTATTGATTATTCTTCAACTTAGACATCCATACCGGGACAACATAGACAACAGATAATGGACTCCTCTTTTATGCATAAGCATATAACAACAATTAATAATTTTCTCATTTGAGATTTGAGGATTGTTGTCCAAAACTGAAACTTCCACCATGGAACATGGCTTTAGTTAGCGGCCCAATGTTCTTCTCTAACATATGCATGCTTAACCCTATGGTGGTAGATCTCTCTTACTTCAGACAAGACGAACATGCATAGCAACTCACATGAAATTCAACAAAGAGTAGTTGATGGCGTCCCCAGTAAACATGGTTATCGCACAACAAGCAACTTAATAAGAGATAAAGTGCATAATTACATATTCAATACCACAATAGTTTAAAGCTATTTGTCCCATGAGCTATATATTGCAAAGGTGAATGATGGAATTTTAAAGGTAGCACTCAAGCAATTTACTTTGGAATGGCGGAAAATACCATGTAGTAGGTAGGTATGGTGGACACAAATGGCATAGTGGTTGGCTCAAGTATTTTGGATGCATGAGAAGTATTCCCTCTCGATACAAGGTTTAGGCTAGCAAGGCTTATTTGAAACAAACACAAGGATGAACCGGTGCAGCAAAACTCACATAAAAGACATATTGAAAACATTATAAGACTCTACACCGTCTTCCTTGTTGTTCAAACTCAATACTAGAAATTATCTAGACCTTAGAGAAACCAAATATGCAAACCAAATTTTAGCATGCTCTATGTATTTCTTCATTAATGGGTGCAAAGCATATGATGCAAGAGCTTAATCATGAGCACAACAATTGCCAAGTATCACATTACCCAAGACATTTATAGCAATTACTACATGTATCATTTTCCAATTCCAACCATATAACAATTTAACGAAGGAGAAACTTCGCCATGAATACTATGAGTAGAAACCAAGGACATACTTGTCCATATGCTACAGCGGAGCGTGTCTCTCTCCCATAAAGTGAATGCTAGGATCCATTTTATTCAAACAAAACAAAAAACAAAAACAAACCGACGCTCCAAGAAAAAGCACATAAGATGTGATGGAATAAAAATATAGTTTCAGGGAGGAACCTGATAATGTTGTCGATGAAGAAGGGGATGCCTTGGGCATCCCCAAGCTTAGACGCTTGAGTCTTCTTGATATATGCAGGGGTGAACCACCGGGTGCATCCCCAAGCTTAGAGCTTTCACTCTCCTTGATCATGTTGCATCATACTCCTCTCTTGATCCTTGAAAACTTCCTCCACACCAAACTCGAAACAACTCATTAGAGGGTTAGTGCACAATAAAAATTAACATATTCAGAGGTGACACAATCATTCTTAACACTTCTGGACATTGCATAATGCTACTGGACATTAATGGATCAAAGAAATTCATCCAACATAGCGAAAGAGGCAATGCGAAATAAAAGGCAGAATCTGTCAAAACAGAACAGTTCATATTGACGAATTTTAAAATGGCACCAGACTTGCTCAAATGAAAATGCTCAAATTGAATGAAAGTTGCGTACATATCTGAGGATCATGCACGTAAATTGGCTTAATTTTCTGAGTTACCTACAGGGAGGTGGACCCAGATTCGTGACAGCAAAGAAATCTGGAACTGTGCAGTAATCCAAATCTAGTACTTACTTTTCTATCAACGGCTTAACTTGGCACAACAAAACACAAAACTAAGATAAGGAGAGGTTGCTACAGTAGTAAACAACTTCCAAGATACAAAATAAAAACAAAGTACTGTAGGTAAAAACATGGGTTGTCTCCCATAAGCGCTTTTCTTTAACGCCTTTCAGCTAGGCGCAGAAAGTGTGTATCAAGTATTATCGAAGAGTGGTGCATCGGCATTCTTACCAGGGGTGTTGCTCTTACCTTTCTTACTCTTATTCCTACTCTTTGGTCTAGGGAATACATGACCGCATCCGGGTGTAGAGGTAAAATTTAGAGTGCCTTTCCCAACATCTATGACTGCTCCCATGAGTTTCATCAGGGATCTTCCAAGTGTGATTTGTCCTGTCCCTACACATTCAATAACAAGATAATCAGTGGATACCGTCCTTCCAAGAAAGGTTGTAAAAACACCTTCAGCTATACCCATAGGAATTACAACAGAGTTATCCGCAAGAGTTATTTCTTCTCCCCCTTCAGTAAGTCCCCAAAGTGTCAATGATTTATAAATTTTTTCAGGCATGAGGCAAAACTCGGACATAATATCACAACTAGCAGGAAAAGTTTCACCACCAATAGTAATTTTAACAGTAGGCACCCACATTGAAGGTTCAAAGCTTATTGGGACATAATCATAATATTCGCGAATTCGATTATACACTTCTTTTAAACAGGATATATTTGTTTCAATAGTGTCCAATCTACTATTCATACTAGCATGAGATGGATCAAAATTATTATCGGAGCTAAATGATGTAATCAATTTTCTTATAGCATTAAAAGCTTGATCCCCATCACAATGAAGGAAATCTCCTCCCACTACAGCATCTAGGGCATATCTATAGCGAAGAATAAGCCCGAAATAGAAATTACTAAGAAGCAAACTTAAGGTCATTTTAGGTTCAGTTTTACTATAAGCATCAAAAATTCTAGACCATGCTTCTTTAAAATTCTCTTCTCCTCCTTGTTTAAAGGTGAAGATTGATTCCTCAGGTGATAGAGTAACAACTACGGGACTAGACATTATAATAAGGTAAATGCAAGTAAACTAATTTTTTTTCGTGTTTTTGATATAGCAAACAAGATAACAAATAAAGTAAAACTAGCAACTAATTTTTTTTGTATTTTGATTTAGTGCAGCAAACAAAGTAGTAAATAAAACTAAGCAAGACAAAAACAAAGTAAAGAGATTGAGAAGTGGAGGCTCCCCTTGCAGCGTGTCTTGATCTCCCCGGCAACGGCGCCAGAAAATATGCTTGATGGCGTGTATTTCACACGTTCGTTGGGCAACCCCAAGAGGAAGGTATGATGCGCACAGCAGCAAGTTTTCCCTCAGAAAGAAACCAAGGTTTATCGAACCAGGAGGAGCCAAGAAGCACGTTGAAGGTTGATGGCGGCGGGATGTAGTGCGGCGCAACACCAGAGATTCCGGCGCCAACGTGGAACCTGCACAACACAACCAAAGTACTTTGCCCCAACGAAACAGTGAGGTTGTCAATCTCACCGGCTTGCTGTAACAAAGGATTAACCGTATTGTGTGGAAGATGATTGTTTGCAGAAAACAGTAGAAACGATATTGCGATGGGATTGTATTTCAAGAAAGAGAATTGGACCGGGGTCCACAGTTCACTAGAGGTGTCTCTCCCATAAGACGAACAGCATGTTGGGTGAACAAATTACAGTTGGGCAATTGACAAATAAAGAGAGCATGACCATGCACATACATATCATGATGAGTATAGTGAGATTTAATTGGGCATTACGACAAAGTACATAGACCGTCATCCAACTGCATCTATGCCTAAAAAGTCCACCTTCAGGTTATCATCCGAACCCCCTCCAGTATTAAGTTGCTAACAACAGACAATTGCATTAAGTATTACGCGTAATGTAACTAGTGACTACATCCTTGAACATAGCACTAATGTTTTATCCCTAGTGGCAACAGCACATCCATAACCTTAGTGGTTCTTGTCACTCCTCCAGATTCACAGAGGCATGAACCCACTATCGAGCATAAATACTCCCTCTTGGAGTTACTAGCATCAACTTGGCCAGAGCATCTACTAATAACGGAGAGCATGCAAGATCATAAACAACACATAAGCATAGCTTTGATAATCAACATAACAAGTATTCTCTATTCATCGGATCCCAACAAACGCAACATATAGAATTACAGATAGATGATCTTGATCATGTTAGGCAGCTCACAAGATCCGACAATGATAGCACAATGGGGAGAAGACAACCATCTAGCTACTGCTATGGACCCATAGTCCAGGGGTAGACTACTCACACATCACACCGGAGGCGACCATGGCGGCGTAGAGTCCTCCGGGAGATGATTCCCCTCTCCGGCAGGGTGCCGGAGGCGATCTCCTGGATCCCCCGAGATGGGATCGGCGGCGGCGGCGTCTCTGGAAGGTTTTCCGTATCGTGGTTCTCGATCGGGGTTTCGTCACGGAGACTTTTTATAGGCGAAAGGGCAGGTCAAGAGGCGGCACGGGGGCCCCACACCACAGGGCCGCGCGGCCAAGGGGGGGGCCACGCCGCCCTAGGGTGTGGCCCCTCCGTGGCCCCTCTTCGTCTCTCCTTCGGACTTCTGGAAGCTTCGTGAGAAAATAGGCCCCTGGGCTTTGATTTCGTCCAATTCCGAGAATATTTCCTTACTAGGATTTCTGAAACCAAAAACAGCAGAAAACAAAGAATCGGCACTTCGGCATCTTGTTAATAGGTTAGTTCCAGAAAATGCACGAATATGACATAAAGTGTGCATAAAACATGTAGATAACATCAATAATGTGGCATGGAACATAAGAAATTATCGATACGTCGGAGACGTATCATCGCCACGCTGATCGTTGCCTCTTTGATAGTCGTCTGTGTTGCTTCCTCCACTGTTTCCTCGAAAGCCAGCTGAGATTTGGCCAGGAGCATCATAACTCGAGAACTGTCGAGAAAAACGTCGTCTATTTTGAAAATTGCGATTGCGGTCTTCCTCTGACGACCTGTGTCGCTTATTGTGGACAGCATCCTCTCCATCTGCCCACCTGTTTGCTATCTCCATTAACACGGATACTGTCTTTGGGTTGGTTCTCCCCAAATCCTCGACGAAATCTCCCCGTCGAATTCCTGCCACGAATGCATCTATTGCTCTCTCGTCAGATATGTTTTCTGCTGAATTTTTGATGATGTTCCATCTCTGGATGTACTTTCTCATTGACTCATCGTGCTTTTGTCGACATGACCTCAGCTCCTCTAGCGATGCGGGTTTATTGCAAGTGGACCGAAAGTTTTTGACAAATATATCCTCAAAGTCATCCCAGCTGTCTATGGAACCTGAAGGAAGCTTCTTTATCCAAGATCGTGCAGCTCCACTTAGGTGTACTTGAATGCTTTGCATAGCTGTTGCTCTGGTTCCACCTATCAACTTCACTGTCTCGAGATAATCGACTAGCCAATCCTCGGGATCTTGCAGGCCGTCGAATTTTTTGAAATTATCGGGTAGCTTAAACCCTGAAGGCACCCGAGTTTTTCGGACCCTCCTTGTAAAGCATGGTAACCCACACATATCTTCTTTGGCTATGTCTGGAGACTGCCGATGCTCCCTTCTATTTTGCCGTGCTCTGTCTACCCTTGCTTGAATTTCTGTGTCTCTTGCTTCGCTGGTTCTCTCGGGACCTGGTGTTGCCGCAGCAGGTCGTGGACTATTTTGCCTTGCCGATCCTTCGGGAGGTGAGTTTACGAACGCCGCTCCCATGACTCCTACTCCTGACATAGCCATGTTGTATAGTGCTTCTCTTGGATCTCCGGCAGGTGGTTTGGATGCGAGGATGTAGGCTTGTGTCGCCATATAGCCAGCTTCTGGCGTCCTAGGGATAATGTTCCCTCTCGTGTCTATCGACATAAAGGACATGTCGAGGTTTTGAACTAGATTCTCTCTCTCAGCTTCAGGTATGTTGTTTAGTCGAGATCTTGCCCTGTTGCGAGCTTCTCTGTGACTGCTTCCCGAAGTACGTGACTGACGACTTAGCTCCGCTCTGCGCCTACTCGATGCTGATGCTGCTTCTTGCCTCTTGTCCAAGGCGATTTCTGTTTCTCGAGCTCTCGCCTAGTTCGTGCGAGTCTATATTGATATGCTTGTAGCTCCTCAGTTGTTGCTGCTACAGTCATCGGCTCTGTACCATTGATAGCTCTGTCGACTCGATCCCATACTGCCTGCGGAAGTTGCACCATCTCCCGCGTCCTTGTGCCGTGTATTTTGTTCCTAGACCTCGCGTGAGATCTGCAGGATCGACAAACGGATTTCCCGCCTCGTCGAAGTTCTCTGATGTCTCTTCCTGAGGTCGGCTTGTGTCTCCGATTGCATAGATCTGATGATGCTTTATTTTTTGAATTTTGTCGAGATTGGTGACACCGTCGTATAGACCGGCGAAGACCTTTCCGACAGTGATGGATTTGTCGATGAAGTCGAAACTGTCAGAATCGCTGCTTATATTGGAGTCCGCAGACGACTCGAACGACATGTCGCTGAAGATCTTGGCGAGTTTTTCACTTGCCCTGGTGCTGATGAAGCGTGGCGACGAAGTCTCCTCGTCGCCTGACTCGATTGATGATGTCGAGCTCAAAAAATCGGGATCGATCGCTGATAATCCCGACGAGATCGGAATTTCGAGACGATATGCTCCTTCTTTCTCGACGCGAAAGTGGAACCTTCCGAACGTCATCTCCATGGGCTCCTCCAGATACGCATATGCATCCAAACGGGAGGGCAGGTGAGTTACAAAATCGACTAGACCAGTTTCGATCTGTTTACCTCTGTCCATTGTGTTGCTCGAAGTTGATGAAGTCGACGATCTTGAACGTGCCATCGAGATCAGCTCCTTGACACCTCTAATTCCCACAGACGGTGCCAATTGACAAGGGATTAACTTATCAATGCCTACGTATTGTAGACTAGGGTTTAGTTGGAAGTAGAGGGCAAGTAGATCTCGAAGGTTTCAGCCGAAAAGTACTCGACGATTATGAAAACTAGGGTTGCGTGAACAATGAATCGATCCCTTTCTTTGTCCCTCGACTCCCCCTTATATAGGAGGCGGAGCCGAGGGATTCGTAACATACAAGTTTACAGAGTCCGGGAGGGTTTCCAACCCGTCCCGCAAGATTACAAGTAGTATTCCTAATACAACTCTAGCTTTCCTTGATTACAACTTGGGCTTCCGAATCTTCTTATTCATCGAGTCGTGGGCCTTAAGCAAACCCCGGGTACCATCTTCGGCAGGCCCATTGGGGATACCTATGTCACATAGACAATACAGATGTTGGACCGCGGACCCTCCATAGCCTACCAGGTTCTGCACAAACAATGATGGGGGCTGATCCACCTATTACAGCGATCCCGCACCATTGCACTTGAAACCTCCAAGGCCCTACAATGAAGGCCACTAATGAAGGTTAGAGGAGAACCAAAGCAACATCGTCAAGCCGAGCCATCCCCACAAAGATCTTCACGCCGTCATAGTAGAGCCCGATCCACGCGGGAGAAGGCCCCACCATGGTTGTCGCCGCATGGGCTTTGCCCATCGGCGTCCTGTATTGAAAGCTAGAGGGGGCGGTATGGATGGAAGGGTTCTGGTGGAAGCGATATGGGTTCCCGTTGTGCGGGAGGGGGGCTAGTTACTGTGCTAATTCCCTAGCCCACGGCGAACCATTTGATTGCAGTTAACCGACTCAGAATCAGTCTAGGCCAATTCACTGAAGTGGATGGTGCCAGAGCAAGTAAAATAAAGAGATGTCGGCTGGCTACAAAAAAAATTACATTTACGCTTAGTTGCAGCAGAGAGAATATGAGAGGGAAGATAAGCAAACTCTAAGTTAAGACTCATCTGCAACACAGGCTCCTATACACTTTGCGAGACTACAAAGTGGGTCATGTATTAACAAATTAATATTTTTATGGTTACCTATTGTACACATTAACTATAATACTAGTTATAGATGGAAATTTACCTCGGCTCCCTTGTGCATATGGTCCCTCCATCCGAAAAACATATTTCTAATTGTAAAAAAAAATCAACAAAAAAATTGCATTTGCATCTCTACAATTTATGTGTGTTTGTACAGTTTCGCGAAAAACTGATATTTTTTATAATGGATGTAAAAAATACAACATTTCTCACAAAAAGTCATATTTTTAGCACTAAAATTTGCCTTATTTACACATCCCAAACAACAAGTCAACTTTTCATGGAAAGACTTTGTGCGCCCTTATCATGTGAGCTCTCGTGAATTGAGAACCAACCTGAAGTTGGGTGGTTAGGAGGGTGGTTGTACCCCTAGCCCACCATAGTTCAAACCCCAGGTTTGACATCTGTGTGTCTCATAAAGGCCGAATATTCATTCAGTGGGAGGCGATGTTCCCGTCGACAGCGAGGCACATGTGGTGACTTCGTCAATTTCAAGATCTAATCCGCCGACTCAGTCTTCCGGAGGTGCTCATAGGGGTAGGGTGTGCGCGCGCGTGTTCATAGGGGTGAGTGTATGCGCGTGTATGTAAACGTCTGTGTTTGTACTGTGTTTCTCAAAAAAAATGCTCACGTGAATTTTTCATTTGATTTTTTTTAACATTATAAAATATATCATAGATGCATTTTAAAATAAATAGAGCATCACTCTTGCTGTAGATGAGTTAACAATTGGCTATATCTAGTTGGCTATACTAGTATTATTCTTACTCTAGCGTGCAATTTACTCTCACTTCTCTTAAAAGTTGCGACACCTTGCAATCTCCAATTAGACTTATTAATGAGACAGGTTTGCAATAACTAAAGATCTACCAAGAGCGCAGGTCAGATGCCATTCATTGTCTCCTTACCCGCAAGAGATCTATGGATAAGCAGTCATGCTCAGCAAATCAATACTGACATGTAGCTTGTCTCTGGTGCCTATGCTTATCAACACAACCATTTATGGTTTCTTTGCGGACGAAAAGGAAGGATCAGAAACCCAAATAAGATGTCACGTCTGATGGATTTTTTCAATATGTTAAAATACATAAATTAATTCTAGAAGTGATGTCTTGAAATGGTTTGATGGAAAGGGCACCACATTTTTGGAGAAATCAATTTCATCGAGAGAGATTAATTGAGAGAGAAAAAGGATTGGAATCCTCAAATATTTAAGATATGTGTGGTCTGAGTTTATTTTTCCTACTGAACTTACATTCGAATGCCCCTGCGAAGTACAACATAGATTCATGCACCGACACCATCATGAATTCTACGCACACACTCACACAACTCACCTCGCTTAATATGAAAGTTGCTTCAAAATTCTAATGACTAAATCTTAAAAAAAACGTTGAACGACAAAAGAAGCTTTCAGACAGTAGTGGTTTTTAACTCTCGGTGCATACTCTTTTGTGAATAAATAAAAAAACGTTGACCAACGGGGGAATGATCCCTCCCTTGGCTATACGTTGTTAGATAGGACGAGACTCTCCAGAGATTTCTCGCTACGGATGATAACCCGTTTAGTTCGCCCTCCAGCGATTTCTCGCTACGGATGGGATTCGAACCCGGTGGGCTGGCTGCGCACTTCTTTTGTGAATAAATAGTCAGCTATGTAGGGATGTGAATAAATAGTCTTTTGTGAAACTTCTATAACTAAAATGCACTTACATGTGTGTAAATGTGGGAGTGTGAAATGTAAATGTGAATCTTGCAGGTTGGAGTTGTACCCCCTCCACTCAACCATTATTATATCACACCATGCTCTCGGCCTCTAAGAGTATGGTTGAAAGGTACTTTCAAATTCTAAATTATTTTGGGGAAAAGTTCAAAATGGGGTACATCAATATGTGTGTTATTACATTATTAATTCTTCATCAGAGATTGAACTTAGTTTTTTGTATAGAAAACGTACAGTATATTGCTCTAATCACAATTTTGAAGATAAATAACACAGCTGGCAGGAGCAGATCATGCAGGGCTGTCTAGCTCTTCAAAACGTGGGTCCTCCAGCAGGGCTTTGCGCACGACGGCGACGGGTGGGTCCAGGCGGGCCGGGCCTGGATTAGCACGTTATTCCGGCTCAGTATGGGCACGCAGGCTGCCTAGCGAGAAAAGAATATTGGACACATAGATAGATGCGTGCTTATAACGAAATAAAATAAACAGTTAACGAACTATAGAAACAGAGTACCTGCCTGAAGTGGGAAGACACGGGTTCCTGGCCGTCACGTGGCGCCGTACCGTCCTGGAGAGGCGTGGGTCCGTCCGGTGAAACATTGCTGTCAGACTCGACATTTTTATTTTCAGTTAGCTGTCTACCACGTGAAGGACTGGTGGTTGCTCCTATGAGATCTGGAATGTGTCAGTCATGATTTGGAAATAAACGCCCGAATACCGATGGAAAACAACAGTTTTATCTCAGCATAAAGTTCTTTCGTCCAAATAGTTTTTTCCAAACTCTAAACTAACTTGTATTAAAACTTTAAAACTTCCATGGCACATTTGATCATGTTATGTTAGGGCATGTGCAATGGTTGATAAGACTGTTTTATCTTAGTCCTGCCACGTAAGCTAGATATAACAGTAAAACATGATCTACAATGGGTTGTTTTTTAGTCTTATCTTTTGTAACGAGACATCATAAATTTATGGTGAGAGAGATTGTGCTAAGAGATCATCTCTTAGCTAAGAGAAGGCAAAGTCTTTTTTCATCTTTCTCTTTCCTCCACCTCAACGTTTATCCTACGTGGCACTGCTAAGATATCACCATTGTACGGCTTAGCTGATATAAATGATATGTCAATTAGTTTGACTAACTTTTTGATTCTAGCCATCCAAAATAGTGTGACCTAGTTGCGTTTTGACAGAGAGGGTCTTAGAATTTTTTCACAAAATCTGACAATTTTGAGTATGACTAATTTAGATGGTGTTATAGGATTGATGCACTAGCCAGTTCAGCCAAAAGACCGATCTGATGGAAGGAGACTATGCACTATATTTATATTCAACACTCCCCCTTACGTCTAAGCTTTTTTAGTTCTTAGCGTGGGTTCGGTGCACAGGCCGTAGAATTTTTGTTTTTGTTTTTTTATAGTGCGCGAGCAGGGTCTTTAACTCAAGACCTCTTGGCTCTGATACCATATAGGATTGATGCACTAGCTAGTTCAACCAAAAGACCGATCTGATGGAAGGAGGGTAGGCATTATATTTATATTCAACATGTGTGACCTAATTGAAGTAACCAAATAAATGGGCGAATTCTAGCTACTTTGATACATCCTTGGGTGAAAATAGCTAACTCCGGCGACTCAAACTAGCCATCCAACATGACGATGTGATCACAGAAGACCATAGAAGCTTTAAAGTTTTTGAAGTGGCAATCAAATGGTTTAGAGTTTCAAAAAGACCTATTTATGCCAAAGAACTTCTTACGATAACACGGTAGGGTAGCTTGTTGGAGCAGTTGATGCTGCTAAGCATCGAGTATAGCCAGTGACACCAATGAGGATAGAACCGAAGTTATGCAGGTTGGCGCCAAGGATTTTCCTCACCGAATGGCTTCAGAGATTCGATGCCATTGGCGCTCACTTCTCTTTGGCGATGTGGGCTTTGACATTGACCTCGCTTAATCGTCCGAATTTCCTGGTGCTAGCCTGCAAAAATTTTGGTTCCCAAACTCAATGAAAAAATTTCGGTTCCTAGCCTTATTAATTTAATAAAGTTAGGCTTTCAAACCTTACTTTAAAAAGATCACTAGCTTCACGAGAAGGTTAAATTTGTCGAAAAGTACTTAACTGCGGATGCATCGTTGAGAGCAAAACGCAAGTTGCAAATGCCCTGAAGATTGCTATACATTGGCATGCATCCGTACGGGAGTTGCTGTCAGCTATTGCGATGGCCCAACCGACGTTCGATGCATCGGGAGGATACGGTCCTCGGACTTTCCCCCTGAGTGCCTCTATTGAGAGTCGCCTCCAGAAGACCGCCTCCGCCCCTCTCCTTCTCTCTTTCCGGCGGCGCGGCCGGCCGGCGAGAAGATGGAGTAGGTGGTCGGTTCCCTGTAAATAGTAGGTTTAGAGTATCCCTAGTGGGGAGGTTGTTTGCCTATGTGCAGTTTGGCGCTATGCCATCTCCTCTTTCCCTTCGCCCGTGGTGCTCACGGGCGGTGGTCACAGCTTGGAGAAGCTCCTTCTCGGCGTACGTCCATGGTGGGCGACAAGTAGGAGGAACGGATCTGAAGGCGATTGCTTCAATAAGCTCGATTTTCGCGATTCTGGCGGCGGCGGTGCGGATTTTGTTGTTGCCCTTGCAACTCGTCTTGGTGACGAGGGGAAAGGGAAGCATCGAGTCTGTGTGCGCATGCGGTTGGACTCGCACTGGGGAACGGCGGTGCTTATCCAGGGAGCGCACTCACGGCGGCGTTCGTCGCGTCGTCGTCCATCATGGTAGCAGGGCGACCGCTCCCGCCTTCGACGTCGGTGATGGTTTCTTCCGCCGGCGTCCAAAAGTCATCTTCAACCTCCGTGCCGTCATGCCATTGCGGAGGCCTCTCGGCTACGGTGCGGCGAGCTCCCGCCTCCCCGTCCCAAGTGGCGTAGTCCCCGGCGACGTCGAGGTTGGCTGCATCGAGCTCTGGATCGATCTGCTTGGAGAAGGAGCAGGATCCAATTGCGTTCCTCTTATTCTTCTTAGGGTCCTAGGTGCAAGTTGTAAGGGCTGGTGTGTAATTTCTACATTTCCTGTTGCCTTATCTGTAAAATGTACCAGTGTTGACTTATAATGAGACTCTCGGTCCTTCGGGACTGATCCCCTTTGTTCAAAAAAAAAAAAAAACGTTCGATGCATCGTACGCTGCGGATGCGCTACACCACAGCAACCCGTCGATCTCAGCGTGCCGCCTATACTGTGCACCACATGGCACGTGCCACCAGATCTGTGTCCACGTCTACACCACAGTAAGTCTCTTTCATACCGTAAGGAAGGGTTAATATCACAAGAGAACGATTAAGGATTAGAGAGTTGTTTGATGGCGGGTGCAAGTATGAGTTTCGGCTGTACCGCGCTATATATTTGTCCAAGTGTTCTTTTACTATCTTCGATTCATATTAATTAACTAAACTTTATCCAAATATAGATATATCTACTCAACAAACACGTCTTAATTTGAATTGAAGAGAGTACTTACAATATCACATCCTTAAAATAAAGTGCTTCCAAATACGTGTTGAACAATAATCCTATTGAGCTAATTATTTGCCAATTCTTCAGTCATGGTCAGAAGTAGAAGCGTGGACACACACATATCGCAAAACCTAGTTGATGGGTGTTTTTCGTGTTTACCATCATAACTCCTAATTTGGTGTCCTTTATATGCACTTCATTCTAAGATAAATTCCAGAAGATGAGTGTGAGCGTGGTCTGATAACGTGTATCTAGTGCTATTTTAGCTTAGGATGCACTCCCAAAGCTATCCCATCGGAACAAAATATTGTCGTGGATAATCTAACGCATGGAATGTCTACAATGCCGAGATTTCAAATTCAGATTTGATATTTTGATTCATACATTGAGGGAAAATAATCCAACCGTGGATAATGGCCAACATGCCAAAATGACAAGTTCATGTAGAATTTGTACTGAACACTGTTCGACGCTTGATTTGTTCCCTTTTTTCTCAGTGACGAACTGTCCTTGGAGTTGGAATTTTACATGGTGCACCTTCTGTCTTTGGGATTGTTTTATGTGATTTTTTTCTGTTAGACATATGGTTTAGATAATTTGTTGACACAGTATGCATGGGTTACACTACTTGTAAACTTCCGTGGGCTTCCTGAGGATCGACAAGTGTCCATAGATCTAGACAAAACCTGCATTAAATATAAAAGCTGGTGACAGGGGCCATCAATATATACAAACAACCCAGATGCATACATGTGGGTGTGACTTGTTGGACTTTTCTATAATCATTATTGATTTCTGGGAAAAAACATATGCGTGCACTATTCTTGGTAGTGTTTATCTTCTGTGGATCAATTATTGTCTGTTTTTTGGAACTATTCGTATAGTCCCAACTCCCAACTATATACATTCAGGATTATGTAACAGGAGTACCACTCCGTGGCCTTAATCTCAAAAGTTGCTATCGCAGAACGTACGCTTTGGCCATCCATGCTTCATAAGTTTGTTCTTGGTGCATGCACCCCAGCGGTCAGCACGGAATGAATTAACAATGCTTCCTCCAATGATGCTAGTTAATTCCTAGTTTCCTACAAGCATCATGCACAATACTATAATACCCGCAAAAAAAAATCATAACCAAATATAATAATAACGTGCTGTGTGCAGATCGATCTAATCACTGTATCTTCAACGATATGTTCCCAATACACGCGCTTAACAATAACAGCTTTCACATAGCCCAAAATAATTAACATACTCGTATAAGAAAATCAAGTATCTCCTTCGTTCCAGTTTATAGATGTTGCGTGTATTTCTAGATTATAATGTAATATTAATTGTATGATAAAAAGTTACACCATTAAAAAATACATAACATTTAATATTTCTAATGATATATATTTTATATTAGGTTGATCAAATTAACAACCTAAATATTTGCGTAAAACTTATAGACCGATATGGAGGGAGTACGTGTCATGAATATCGTTGACTTGCGAATTAGTTAAAACAACTTAAACAAATATTCGTACATGCTCTAATTAATTGTATGATTAAGTATATGAAGTCTAAGCTGGCACACTACTCCACCATCAATCATCCATCCAAACTTAGGGTTTTAAATTGGATCATGGTGGGTATTTTCGCGATCTCTGGCACAATGTACTATATTCACGCTCAATCCATCCACCGGCCTCTACTCTGCATTAATTTCGTACCCATATCTTTTTCGACAAGTCGCACATTTTGTTTAATCGTGAAACTGTCAGTGCAATCTCTTCACGAGTGGCAGTGTGGTGATCCTGCATACCACTGCATGTTGTAGTATGCCAGTCGTTGATATAACATTCACGGAGTACCATTCCGCAAATATTACATCCCTCGGAGTAGTACAACAGAACATAGCAGGTCCATAACTCATTCATTTATTATTACAAATATCATACACACGTCGTCTCGGAGCTCCTCTTGGGTCCTAAGAGGAATACTCCTGGGTTCGAGGCGAACCCAACTTAGCTTACAATATAAGAGTCTCATTAAGTTATACATTTATTTCCTCGAGCAGCTAAATACTAAGAGTTCGGGCTGCTCGGCTACTACTACTACTCGAGATGTTCAGGCTTGATCTCCTCCGGAAGCCTTCCCGGTTCCGTAGACGATGAGATAGTCTACGCCCTCGATACCTCCAGAGAGGTCTGGTTCTTCATAGCCGATGATCTCGGCTCCTTCATTGTTGTCGTAATCCTCCTCCAGACGATTCAGACAATCTAAGCATGGGATTTAAGATTGGGATGAGTACGAGCGTACTCAACAAGTTCATTATAGATAAGAGGTGTTTAATACACTAGCTACGATATTAGACCAAAAAGTCTAACACCAATGCAAGTTTTGATAAACATTTCTTCAAGAGATTGCTTTTATTCCAAAGAGCTATGTCCGTCAGCCTTTACCGGTTTACTAGAACTTCATGGAGCTCCTTTCCGGCCGCGTTCGCAGTTCCTTATCCCGGAACAGGGAGTGACAGGTCACAGTTCTTTACACTCTGCAGAGGTGTGTTGCTTTACCCATAAGAGATCTTAACCTTGGTGCCAACCGGGCAGCTTTCCCGTCCACACTTCCTTCGGTGTGAGGTCCGGTATAAGGTCTAGCCAATCATGTTCCTCCGCTACCTCGAACACCCACCCTTTGTTGCATGCCCCGACCCTGGGTCCTCGCCGGTCCCATTATTCCCACTCACGGGTGGACCCCGACCACGACGACAGTTTGGGATCAAACCAAACTCCTTCGCCGGTAGCTGCAACCCATCATAGAATGCAATACCGTGGGGACTTAAGGCTTCCCCAGCCAACCGCTTGCACTTCGAGCGACAAGTGTCTACGGACTATGCCGTGGGGACTTAAGGCTTCCCCAGCCAACCGCTTGCCCTGACAGATACAAGTGTCTACGGTAAAGCGCATCCGTTGATGAACGAGAGGTGGAAACACTTTTGACTACTCCGTCCCACTCCGGATCTTATGGTTAACACGGGTATTACGGCACAAGAATCACTGGCGACATTTGTTGTTTAATCCTAGATGGATATAAACCCGTGCAATGGAACCTCCACCATATCAACACAATTCATGGTTCCATTGCCCACCACATAGTCATATTCATAGTTATGAAAGTAGTGGTTTTGATTTTTATGCAATAGTGATAACCATAATACTTTGCAAGTAATTTGATAGAAATACACAAATGACATGAGCAAGTGATGAACTTGCCTGAACACTGCAAAGTTTTGCAGTTGGAAGGTGTGGACTGACCCTTGTCCTCTGTCTCTGAAAAATAGCATCATTGTCCGATAAGGGCAATGGTTAAAGAAGCAATTATGCATGATTCCAGTTTTAGGGTTTGTTTCCCCCTTCCGATGTCGTTGTTATTTTATGAGAGGTTAATACTAAGAACAACTTGTAGATACTTGATTTAGGGTAAATACAACCTTGAAATATTGTCAAGGTGTTTTTAAAATCCAATTGCTTTAATGGACTTATTTTCATTATTGAAAATAATATGAGTGATTTAAATTATTATTTAAATCATCTAAATAAGACTTATTCTTAATTGTCTTCAAAAATTCTGTTTGGTATTTTATTTAAATAGAGCATTTTATGCTGATCCATTTACATATTTTTAATTATTTTTTTAGAGCTTTATCAATTTTCTATTGAATTTCAAAGTTTCAGGTTTTTATTGAATTGTGAAAAGTCATATTTGCCCCTGGGCCCACCTGTCAGTGGAGCCCAGTGGGTTGGGCTAAACCAGCTCGGGTCCAACCAACCCGAGCGGTCGCTCACTCGCCCACCACCTCGCGCCCGTGTCCGAACCCTAACCCTAGAGCTCTGGCGACGCCGTGGTCGCCGCCGTCTTCTCCGATATTTCCCGTCCGCTTCCGGCCATCGCCGCCGGCGAGATGGGGCGCATCAGCACCGCCACTTGACGGCGCACCAGATCATCGGCGTCGATCTGGTCCTAGCCGCTCCCTTCGCCGATCCCCATCGCGGTCGCCCTCTCTGTGTTGCGGTGCTCTTCGGCGCCTCTGGTGTGATGGCGCCGTCGAGGCCTTCGCCGCCGTGGTGCGGGGCGCTGCGGCGCTAGACGGAGCCTGGCCTGGCCAGGTGCCGTCGTGCTTTCGACGCACGCCGCCGTGGCCGCCATGGCTGCGGCAGTCGTCTGCTCGCCCCAGGTACGCCTCTTCCGATTCCCTCCTTTCTCTCACTCTGGCCTGCTCTTCTTCTTCCTCCAGTAGCTCTGCTACGCCTAACTCACTGTGTGTGCGTATGCTGCTTTGCTGCTGCGCTGATGCTTGTGCTGCTGTGTTGTTCATGCGGCTCTGCCTCACTAGCCTTGATCATGGTCGCCATGGCCATGCCAGAGCTTGCCTTCCTGCTATCCTATCCATTTCTTGCTTAAATTCCCTTCTATGGCTCGGTTATTGTTACTAAGCTTGCCAGATGCTCAATTGTGTTCCTATAAGCTTGCTCATGAGCATCTTGTAATGTTCAGGGACTACCTAATGGCTACTGTCTTGCTACAATTAAATCCATTTGATTGCTTAGTGGCTCTGGTTGTGATGATGGTTTAATTATATGTGTGTGCTATTCATGTCAGGCTTGATCCAGTGGTACATCATGTATTTGATGTGCTTTTGGATACAATTACAGTTCATCTATTAGTTATCTGTGAAGCAGTTGTTGATTACATGTGGCCAATTAATTATCTGGTCCATGCTCTGTTGCTTAGTGATGCTCTAGCATGCTCTAGCATGCTATAGCAAGCTCTGATGATCATGTGATCATCAACATCTGGTAATTGGTTTGCTTACCTGTTGCCTGTGCATTGCTGTTACCTAATTATGTGTATGTGTGTGGCACAGATCAGTGCTGGTGCTTGCTCAAGCATCAGCTGATGCTTGCAGTGATCCTCTGGATCATTAGCAAATGTCTGTTCCATGATTTACTTGTTAATATCAATTATCTGTGTTGCCTTTATTGATGGAGTGGATAATTGATGTGAACTGTGATACAGTGATGATCATCACAATTGATTGGCTTGGCTAGATGGATGCCAACAGTGGTTGGGAACCCTAGCCCTTCTTTGAACCCAATCAGGGTGATGATATTTGTATTTGGCTTGTTGGTTTGGCTGTTCTAGGGTTTGAGGTGACCCTGGCAGTAGTCATATGCTGCCCTAGGGTAGCTCCCCTATTTGTTGGCTTGCTGTTGCTCACCAAATGCTTTCTGGGTGATCCATTTATTGGATTGCCAGTGGCTCTTGATGTTGAAATCAAATAGACAATATTCTGTCTAGGTCTGATGGTCAACTAGCTGTAGGTGCTAAGTGTGTGTAACTAGGCTAACTTGTGCTCTCATCTCTTGCTGGATTTCTTCAGTTATGCAATGATTGTCATATCTGTTGTTCCCTTTTGATGATTGACCAGTGGCCTTTCTGCTCTTGCTTGCACCATATGGCTTAATAGCCAGATGATGACACAACTTGGGTATCACACCCTTTTGATTATGTGTGATTGATGCTTATGCTTATATATGAACAAAACCATCTGGTTTGTCCATGATGCTTGGTATACCTCACTCCAGCTCCTAGAATGTGATGTTGGTGTAGAGGTTTGCCTCTGTGTTGATCTTATGGTTGCTTTGCTTGCCCTGCTCCTCCTGGTGACTTGATGAAACTTGATTTAATTCAGTGGTGTGCTGGAATAGATTGAACAAGTGAGGTACATTCTATCTGTTCTAGCTGTTCTTGGTGTTCTTGGTGGCTTACCAGTTCAGTTCTGCCGATGGTTGAATCAAATGGCTAGGGTTTGGCTGTGAAAAGCTTTTATATGCTTCTGGCTTGCTCTTGTTGGTCGACAGCACCACCTGCAGCTTGTGGTGACTCACTCTGGTGTGTGTGTGTTGTTACACATGCACACAACCTTGTGTGCTGCCTGGTTGTGTGTGTGTGCAAGTGCTGTGCACTTGGACTTGGTCCTATCTGTGGCATTGACCTGCTCGGCAGAGACTTGATCATATCCTCTCCAATTCTATTTGATTTCTAACCTGCCAAGTGGCTTTGCCACTTGGCTTAATGATCTGGTTGTTGTGTATGTGTGCAGATACCAAGTGTTGATCAGGATGAACTCAAGATCATCAAGATCAAAGAATTCATGAAGATCACAATGTAGTTTAGGTCATTTAGATATCTTGTAATTTTCCTTTTTCTTTTTCTATTTATTCAATTCTTGTAATGTGTTGTAATTCCATATTTCAAATCTGAATATTGTAAAGACAATGTATTATGTGTGTGATGATCAATAAAGCCCAAGTTTTCCTTATTGAGCTTAGTTAATAGTTGTTTTACTTATATTATTGCTTAATGGTAATTGTTTGTGAAATTATCTCAAATTTGAATTATGTGATGATTATTTGATGTTTGAATTTGAAATTCAAATTCAAATTTGGTTTGAATTCAATCATACAACTTAATTTAGAATTCAATCATGCAACTTAATTTAGAATTCAATCATGCAACTTAAGGTTGTGATGCAAACTTTCCCCTCTCTTCTCAAAACCCTAGTTTAGTTGAATAAGGAACAGGTTTGTCGCACTCTCGAAACCCTAACCTTGTAAGGTGTCGAGAGAGAAACTTGTCCCCCTTCGATGCAGTTTTTGTTTAAAAGCGCGAAATTTCCCCAGAATTTGCAATGCAATGCACATCCCTTTCTAAAATCTACCCCTCGATCGTCTCTAAACCTGGGACATTACAGCCTTTCCCCCTTAAAGAAAACTTCGTCCCGAAGTTGTGGTTGTAATACCTGAAAAGTTCGGGGTATGTTTTCCTCAGGTCTTCCTCTTTTTCCCAGGTGGCTTCCCTCTCGGGATGATGCTTCCATTGTATCTTGCAATACTTTATAGCTCGATTCCTGAGTTGTTTCCAGTTTTCCTCGAGAATCTTTGCTGGCTTCTCGATGTATGTCAAATCTGGTTGTAACTCAAGCTCTTCATGTGATACTGGTTCATCTGGTGTCTTCAAGCACTTTCTGAGTTGTGACACATGGAATATGTTGTGAACCTGAGATAACCTTCCCTGTAGTTCCAACTCGAAGGCTAACCCTCGGTTTTGACTCAGAATCTTGAAAGGTCCGATGTACCTAGGGCTGAGCTTTCCTTTTACTCCAAACCTCTGGAGTCCTTTCATCGGGCTCACCTTAAGATATACCATGTCTCCAACTCTTGGCTCCCACGTTCTCCTCTTTTGATCGGCATAACTCTTCTGTCGGCTCTGGGCTATTTTGAGCCTATCTCTGATGATGTCAATGACTTGTTGCTTTTCCTTGACATAATCAGGGTTGAACTCTTTGCTTGCTCCGGCTTCATACCAACATATCGGTGATCTACACTTTCTTCCATACAAAGCTTCGAACGGTGCCATCTTGATACTGCTTTGATAGCTATTATTGTATGAAAACTCTGCTAGTGGTAAGTGCTCCTCCCATGATCCTCCGAAGTCTAGGGCACAAGCCCTAAGCATATCCTCTAAGATCTGGTTGGTTCTCTCGGTTTGTCCACCTGTCTGGGGATGATAGGCGGTACTATAGTCCAACTTGGATCCTAAGGCTTCGTGTAGCTGCTTCCAAAATGCTGATGTGAACACGGATCCTCGATCCGACACGATCTTCTTAGGCACTCCATGCTTACTCACGATCTCTTTGATGTAAAGATCGATGAGTTTCTCTCCTTTGTCCTGCTGATTTACCGGTAGGAAGTGTGCACTCTTCGTCAACCGGTCCACGATTACCCATATCATGTCCTTCTTTTTATTAGTCATGGGTAGTCCGGTGATGAAATCCATCCCTATTTCCTCCCATTTCCACTCTGGAATAGGTAAAGGTTGTAACTTTCTCTTGGGACTGCGGTGTTCAGCCTTCACTCTCTGGCAGGTATGGCATTCCGCCACGTATTGTGTTATTTCTCTCTTCATATTATTCCACCAGAATAACTCCTTTAGATCCATGTACATCTTTGTACTACCCGGATGAATGGAGTATGGTGTTTGATGGGCTTCCCGGAGTATTACTTCCTTGATTTCAGCAATATCCGGAACACAAATTCTCTTCTGGAACCATAATGATCCCGATTCTCCGCGGTGAAATTCTGATGGTCTTCCTTCATCTATTCTTCTCATCTCCTCCATGATGAATGGATCGTCCAGCTGACCCATCATTATCTCATGCTTCAGGTTAACATTTAGCTCATCAGCTACTTGTAAAGCCGATAGTCCTTCATGAGCTTCCTTCTCCCAAAGTTGTATTTGGGCTTGACTTATTTCCTTCCTCAACTCCGGTGAGATTTCTTGTTCCACTCCGCCGGTGCTCTTCCTACTCAAGGCATCTGCGACAACATTGGCCTTTCCTGGAGTGTAATTGATGGTCAAATCATAATCCTTGATCAATTCAAGCCATCTTTTTTGCCTCATGTTGAGTTCTTTTTGAGTGAAGAAATATTTGAGGCTCTTATGATCTGTATAGAGCTCACACTTGGCTCCATAAAGAAAATGTCTCAATGTTTTGAGTGCAAATACAATGCTGCTAATTCCAAATCATCTGTTGGATAATTTACTTCATGAGGTCTGAGTTGCCTCGATCCATAAGATATCACTTTCCGATCTTGCATGAGTACGCAACCCAATCCATGCTTGGATGCGTCACAGTACACGGTGTAATCCTTGCCAACTTCCGGAACTGCTAACACCGGTGCCGTGGTGAGTTTCTCTTTTAGAGTTTGAAAACTCTTCTCACACTCCTCTGACCACACGAATGGTGTGTTCTTTCTTAACAGCTTCGTCATTGGTCCTGCTATCTTGGAGAATCCTTCAATGAATCTCCGATAATATCCTGCCATTCCTAGGAATCCTCGGATTTCCTTGACAGTCTTGGGTGCTTCCCATTCTAGAACTGCTGCTACCTTGCTCGGGTTAACAGCTATTCCATCTTTACTAATCACATGACCAAGAAATTCCACTTGATCTAGCCAAAATTCACACTTGCTGAATTTGGCATAGAGTTGATGTTCTCTTAATGTTTGCAACACTAACCTCAAATGTTCAGCATGTTCGGCCTTGTTCTTGGAATAGATCAAGATATCATCGATGAATACGATGACAAACTTGTCTAGATATGGCATGAAAATCTTATTCATGAGATTCATGAATATTGCTGGGGCATTTGTTAATCCAAAAGGCACTACAAGGTATTCATGATGTCCATACCTTAAGACAAAGGCAGTTTTCGGAACGTCTTCCTTCTTGATCTTTATCTGGTGATAACCGGATCTTAGATCAATTTTGGAAAAGACTCCCGCGCCTCTAACTTGATCGAATAGATCTTGTATTCTTGGAAGTGGATACTTGTTCTTGATTGTGACATTGTTCAGATTCCTGTAGTCTCCGCACATCCTTCTTCCTCCATCTCTTTTATCCACGAAGATCACAGGTGATCCCCATGGTGAAACACTCTCTTGTATGAATCCTTTTTGTTCCAAGTCATCCAGTTGCTCCTTAAGTTCTTTCAACTCCTTGGGCCACATCTTATATGGTGCCTTAGCAATCGGAGCTGTTCCTGGTATTAGGTCGATAGTGAATTCTATCTCCCTATCTGGTGGCATACCTGGTAATTCCGTAGGAAACACATCCTGGAATTCATTCACTACAGGTATATCCTCTAACTTCACCTCCTTCATGCTGTTCAGCTGTAGCTCCACTTCGATCTGTGTATGTTTGTCGCCTTGGTAGATCATTCTACTTCCATCGGGGCTTTTCAAGGATACCGTCTTGTTCACACAGTCGATCAATGCTCCATTAGCTTCTAACCAGTTCATACCAAGAATGACATCAATGTCCTTCATCGGTAAAATGAATAGGTCCGCGTCAAACGCGCACTTATTGATCATGATGACTTGTTTTTGTTTGGTGTGGGTTACTACTATCGTTCCCCCCGCAGAAAGTATGGTTATGGGTGTATCTAACTTAGTGCAACTAATCCCATGTTTGATGATGAATTGTTGAGAAATGAATGATGTAGTTGCACCAGTATCAAAAAGTACTTTGCCAGGATGAGTGAGTATCTGGAGCGTACCTATCACCACCTGATCGGAGTTGACCACCTCCTCCAGACTAGTGCAGTTCAGCTTGCCGAAGGGCTTCTTATTCTTCCAGTTTCCTCCGGTGTTTCCTCCATGATTTCCTCCTCCTCCTGACTGACCTCCTCCACTATTTTTCTTGGGGCAGTCCTTCAACATGTGCCCCTCCTGACGACAACCAAAGCATATTATCCTTGGCTTTCTACAGTCCTTGGCAAAATGCCCTGGAAGTCCACAGCTTCGGCAAACCATTGGATTAGCAGTCTGAAATGCTTGGTTCCTCCTGCTACTGTAGTAGTTGCTGTTGTTGTTGTTGTTGTTGTATCTTGGCTTGAAACTCAAGCTAGTATTGGGCTTGTTACTAACAAACCTCTTAGGCTCAAACTTGGCCTTTTTCCTTTTCTCCTCCTGCAGTTGTTTGAAATCATCTTCCAGAGTGATGGCAGCATCCACCAACTCTTGAAACTCCGTCGCTCTCATCATACGGAGCTGAACCTTGAACTGGGGACTTAACCCCCTCAGGAGCCTTTTCTTCTTCTTGTCCTCGGTGTTGACTTCTTCAACCGCATACCGGGACAGCTTTGAGAATTCCCTGACATAAGTCAGGATGGCTTTGTCCTTCTGCTCGAGACTTTCGAATTCTCGACGCTTCAGTTCCACAATACTTTCAGGGACATTGGATTCCCTGAACTTCCTTGCGAATTCCTCCCAGGTAAATACCTTTCCAGCCGGATAAACGGCTACTATATTGTCCCACCATGATGCGGCAGGTCCACACAGCAGATGGGTAGCATAACGGACCTTCTCTTGGTCGTTACATCCAACGGTATTGAGCTTTCGCTCAGTATCCATAAGCCAATCTTCCGCGTCCATTGGCTCGGGCGCGTATGCGAAAGATATAGGCTTGGTGTTCTGGAAGTCTGCTAGGGTGACTCCCGGATTCTCGGGTCTCTCTATTCGGTTCTGTTGCAGCAATTCTTGGAAGAATTTGTTCTGCTGCTCCAACGTTACACGTTGTCTTTCCTCCACCAGCTGCATGTACTGAACAAAATTCTGCTGCGTCATGGGTGGTGGTGGTGGAAACTGATTCCTGGCTGCTTCAACAGCTTCTTCCTTTTGTTTTGCTTCGCGCTCCATGCGCTGCGCTTCGGTCTCCTCTCCTAACGCTCCCGACATAACCCCCTAGTTCTGCAACACAAGATGATACTCATAATTACTCCATGCGCAAGTTTTCTGAGCTCAACTTTGTGCACAGAACTAGTCACGCAATGGAAATCAAGAAGCAAATCCAAATCATACAAAACATATACCATGTATATACATACTTAAGTGGTCTTATTACAATACTCAAGTCGATGTGAGTATGCAAACTCACTTATTAAAGTATATGTACAAATTTCTACAAATATTACATACTATAATACACGTGGTACTTGTGTATTATAGCCTCGCCTCCCTTGGTGGACTCTAGTCGATCTTCACTCCCGGTACATCCCAGGTTTCCATCCGGTCGAACGTGTCGTCCTCCTGATAGACCCTGGAACATAAGGTCTCCCCGTCGGCTGGTAATCCGAATCAGATGATGATCCTAGGGAGAAGTCAGTGTTCACAAACTGATCGTTAAGTGCATCATAGTCCACCCATCGGGTGTACTCCCCTGTAGCTCCACCATAGGTGTTCCCAACACTCGTACTCGACTCAACCTGTGTCGGATACCCTCCATCAACTCCTTCATTACTAGGATAACTCTGGTTCTGGGTTGTGGCGTCATCATTCATCTCCCCGTCATAATACACTGAAGTACTATGAGTTCCCGTATCAGATCCCCAACGCCAACCCGTGGAATTTTCTATAGGAGTCTCGGAACGCTGATTGTTTCCGGATTCCTCTCCGCCCTCATATCCCCCATAGGAACTACCCAGGTAGTTCCCAGGTGTAACAGGTGTAGGTTCACGCTCAAAAGGATCAATACTAATGTAGTCACCAGCTGAGTAAACTGGTGTGTGCACCACATTCTCCATAGGTTCTTTCCCCCTAATCTCCGCCTTGGGTTCAGTAAACTCCTCTAGCATCGTATCAATTGCTCCCGTCAGATGATGGTTCAACTGAAAGAGTAATGATATGAAGTTGCGGCTATTGTCCATATATTTTGCAGCTGCTATGGGTTTGCGTTTAGCGTATTTGTAGTGGTTAAGCATGGGATCCTCTTCCTCCTGATTATGAGGAATGTGGGTGAATTCGGAACCCATAAGCTCTTTCGTCTTATGCTCCCGAATGTCGGTTATGGCTCTCGTAACAACTATAGGGTAGGCTGTGTTGATAATCCTGGCTTCCCCTGCTGGCATGACTACGCTCATTCCCAGAGATTCGGGAAGTCGTAGTCCTACCCTGCACTTGGCCAATACAGTACCATCATAGTACATGTATTTCTTTACTTGGATCTGGGGATCACACCCAAATTCAAGTAACATGGCTCGTAGAATATCTGCAAGTCCTCCTTCATATTCACTCAGTGTGGAATCCATCACTTTCACGTTTCGTCCGGGACGTGAACTTGCCATGTTGGCTGTAGAAATAGAAAGATTATGAGATTAGTAATAATGCCTCATAATAGAGGTAATAAAGAATTATCGCACTAAAAGATATGATTGTTGTATTCTCAATTGAATATACACCATATTTTTAGAGAATTCTTTACTAATCCTATTTGACTCCTAACGTTTGGTCCCATTTACTAGGTTCCAACCTAAGGTCAAAGCTTTTGCTCTGATACCAACTGTGGTGACCCTGCATACCATTGCATGTTGTAGTATGCCAGTCGTTGATATAACATTCACGAAGTACCATTCCGCAAATATTACATCCCTCAGAGTAGTACAACAGAACATAGCAGGTCCATAACTCATTCATTTATTATTACAAATATCATACACACGTCGTCTCGGAGCTCCTCTTGGGTCCTAAGAGGAATACTCCTGGGTTCGAGGCGAACCCAACTTAGCTTACAATATAAGAGTCTCATTAAGTTATACATTTATTTCCTCGAGCAGCTGAATACTAAGAGTTCGGGCTGCTCGGCTACTACTACTACTCGAGATGTTCAGGCTTGATCTCCTCCGGAAGCCTCCCCGGTTCCGTAGACGATGAGATAGTCTACGCCCTCGATACCTCCAGAGAGGTCTGGTTCTTCATAGCCGATGATCTCGGCTCCTTCATTGTTGTCGTAATCCTCCTCCAGACGATTCAGACAATCTAAGCATGGGATTTAAGATTGGGATGAGTACGAGCGTACTCAACAAGTTCATTATAGATAAGAGGTGTTTAATGCACTAGCTACGATATTAGACCAAAAAGTCTAACACCAATGCAAGTTTTGATAAACATTTCTTCAAGAGATTGCTTTTATTCCAAAGAGCTATGTCCGTCAGCCTTCACCGGTTTACTAGAACTTCATGGAGCTCCTTTCCCGCGTTCGCGATTCCTTATCCCGAACAGGGAGTGACAGTCACGATTCTTTACACTCTGCAGAGGTGTGTTGCTTTACCCATAAGAGATCTTAACCTTGGTGCCAACCGGGCAGCTTTCCCGTCCACACTTCCTTCGGTGTGAGGCCCGGTATAAGGTCTAGCCAATCATGTTCCTCCGCTACCTCGAACACCCACCCTTTGTTGCATGCCCCGACCCTGGGTCCTCGCCGGTCCCATTATTCCCACTCACGGGTGGACCCCGACCACGACGACAGTTTGGGATCGAACCAAACTCCTTCGCCGGTAGCTGCAACCCATCATAGACCGCAATACCGTGGGGACTTAAGGCTTCCCCAGCCAACCGCTTGCACTTCGAGCGACAAGTGTCTACGGACTATGCCGTGGGGACTTAAGGCTTCCCCAGCCAACCGCTTGCCCTGACAGATACAAGTGTCTACGGTAAAGCGCATCCGTTGATGAACGAGAGGTGGAAACACTTTTGACTACTCCGTCCCACTCCGGATCTTATGGTTAACACGGGTATTACGGCACAAGAATCACTGGCGACATTTGTTGTTTAATCCTAGATGGATATAAACCCGTGCAATGGAACCTCCACCATATCAACACAATCCATGGTTCCATTGCCCACCACATAGTCATATTCATAGTTATGAAAGTAGTGATTTTGATTTTTATGCAATAGTGATAACCATAATACTTTGCAAGTAATTTGATAGAAATACACAAATGACATGAGCAAGTGATGAACTTGCCTGAACACTGCAAAGTTTTGCAGTTGGAAGGTGTGGACTGACCCTTGTCCTCTGTCTCTGAAAAATAGCATCATTGTCCGATAAGGGCAATGGTTAAAGAAGCAATTATGCATGATTCCAGTTTTAGGGTTTGTTTCCCCCTTCCGACATCGTTGTTATTTTATGAGAGGTTAATACTAAGAACAACTTGTAGATACTTGATTTAGGGTAAATACAACCTTGAAATATTGTCAAGGTGTTTTTAAAATCCAATTGCTTTAATGGACTTATTTTCATTATTGAAAATAATATGAGTGATTTAAATTATTATTTAAATCATCTAAATAAGACTTATTCTTAATTGTCTTCAAAAATTCTGTTTGGTATTTTATTTAAATAGAGAATTTTATGCTGATCCATTTACATATTTTTAATTATTTTTTTAGAGCTTTTATCAATTTTCTATTGAATTTCAAAGCTTCAGGTTTTTATTGAATTGTGAAAAGTCATATTTGCCCCTGGGCCCACCTGTCAGTGGAGTCCAGTGGGTTGGGCTAAACCAGCTCGGGTCCAACCGACCCGAGCGGTCGCTCACTCGCCCACCACCTCGCGCCCGTGTCCGAACCCTAACCCTAGAGCTCTGGCGACGCCGTGGTCGCCGCCGTCTTCTCCGATATTTCCCATCCGCTTCCGGCCATCGCCGCCGGCGAAATGGGGCGCATCAGCACCGCCACTTGACGGCGCACCAGATCATCGGCGTCGATCTGGTCCTAGCCGCTCCCTTTGCCGATCCCCATCGCGGTCGCCCTCTCTGTGCTGCGGTGCTCTTCGGCGCCTCTGGTGTGATGGCGCCGTCGAGGCCTTCGCCGCCGTGGTGCGGGGCGCTGCGGCGCTAGACGGAGCCTGGCCTGGCCTGGCCAGGTGCCGTCGTGCTTTCGACGCGCGCCGCCGTGGTCGCCATGGCTGCGGTAGTCGTCTGCTCGCCCCAGGTACGCCTCTTCCGATTCCCTCCTTTCTCTCACTCTGGCCTGCTCTTCTTCTTCCTCCAGTAGCTCTGCTGCGCCTAACTCACTGTGTGTGCGTATGCTGCTTTGCTGCTGCGCTGATGCTTGTGCTTTGTGTGCTTTGTTCATGCGGCTCTGCCTCACTAGCCTTGATCATGGTCGCCATGGCCATGCCAGAGCTTGCCTTCCTGCTATGCTATCCATTTCTTGCTTAAATTCCCTTCTATGGCTCTGTTATTGTTACTAAGCTTGCCAGATGCTCAATTGTGTTCCTATAAGCTTGCTCATGAGCATCTTGTAATGTTCAGGGACTGCCTAATGGCTACTGTCTTGCTACAATTAAATCCATTTGATTGCTTAGTGGCTCTGGTTGTGATGATGGTTTAATTATATGTGTGTGCTATTCATGTCAGGCTTGATCCAGTGGTACATCATGTATTTGATGTGCTTCTGGATACAATTACAGTTCATCTATTAGTTATCTGTGAAGCAGTTGTTGATTACCTGTGGCCAATTAATTATCTGGTCCATGCTCTGTTGCTTAGTGATGCTCTAGCATGCTCTAGGATGCTATAGAAAGCTACGATGATCATGTGATCATCAACATCCTGGTAATTGGTTTGCTTACATCGTTGCACCGTGCATTCTTGTCACACCTATTTATGTGTATGTGTGTGGCATAGATCAGTGCTGGTGCTTGCTCAAGCATCAGCTGATGCTTGCAGTGATCCTCTGGATCATTAGCAAATGTCTGTTCCATGATTTACTTGTTAATATCAATTATCTGTGTTGCCTTTATTGATGGAGTGGATAATTGATGTGAACTGTGATACAGTGATGATCATCACAATTGATTGGCTTGGCTAGATGGATGCCAACAGTGGTTGGGAACCCTAGCCCTTCTTTGAACCCAATCAGGGTGATGATATTTGTATTTGGCTTGTTGGTTTGGCTGTTCTAGGGTTTGAGGTGACCCTGGCAGTAGTCATATGCTACCCTAGGGTAGCTCCCCTATTTGTTGGCTTGCTGTTGCTCACCAAATGCTTTCTGGGTGATCCATTTATTGGATTGCCAGTGGCTCTTGATGTTGAAATCAAATAGACAATATTCTGTCTAGGTCTGATGGTCAACTAGCTGTAGGTGCTAAGTGTGTGTAACTAGGCTAACTTGTGCTCTCATCTCTTGCTGGATTTCTTCAGTTATGCAATGATTGTCATATCTGTTGTTCCCTTTTGATGATTGACCAGTGGCCTTTCTGCTCTTGCTTGCACCATATGGCTTAATAGCCAGATGATGACACAACTTGGGTATCACACCCTTTTGATTATGTCTGATTGATGCATATGCTTATATATGAACAAAACCATCTGGTTTGTCCATGATGCTTGGTATACCTCACTCCAGCTCCTAGAATGTGATGTTGGTGTAGAGGTTTGCCTCTGTGTTGATCTTATGGTTGCTTTGCTTGCCCTGCTCCTCCTGGTGACTTGATGAAACTTGATTTAATTCAGTGGTGTGCTGGAATAGATTGAACAGTGAGGCTGTTCTATCTGTTCTAGCTGTTCTTGGTGTTCTTGGTGTTCTTGGTGGCTTACCAGTTCAGTTCTGCCGATGGTTGAATCAAATGGCTAGGGTTTGGCTGTGAAAAGCTTTTATATGCTTCTGGCTTGCTCTTGTTGGTCGACAGCACCACCTGCAGCTTGTGGTGACTCACTCTGGTGTGTGTGTGTTGTTACACATGCACACAACCTTGTGTGCTGCCTGGTTGTGTGTGTGTGCAAGTGCTGTGCACTTGGACTTGGTCCTATCTGTGGCATGGATCTGCTCGGCAGAGACTTGATCATATCCTCTCCAATTCTATTTGATTTCTAACCTGCCAAGTGGCTTTGCCACTTGGCTTAATGATCTGGTTGTTGTGTATGTGTGCAGGTACCAAGTGTTGATCAGGATGAACTCAAGATCATCAAGATCAAAGAATTCATGAAGATCACAATGTAGTTTAGGTCATTTAGATATCTTGTAATTTTCCTTTTTCTTTTTCTATTTATTCAATTCTTGTAATGTGTTGTAATTCCATATTTCAAATCTGAATATTGTAAAGACAATGTATTATGTGTGTGATGATCAATAAAGCCCAAGTTTTCCTTATTGAGCTTAGTTAATAGTTGTTTTACTTATATTATTGCTTAATGGTAATTGTTTGTGAAATTATCTCAAATTTGAATTATGTGATGATTATTTGATGTTTGAATTTGAAATTCAAATTCAAATTTGGTTTGAATTCAATCATACAACTTAATTTAGAATTCAATCATGCAACTTAATTTAGAATTCAATCATGCAACTTAAGGTTGTGATGCAAACTTTCCCCTCTCTTCTCAAAACCCTAGTTTAGTTGAATAAGGAACAGGTTTGTCGCACTCTCGAAACCCTAACCTTGTAAGGTGTCGAGAGAGAAACTTGTCCCCCTTCGATGCAGTTTTTGTTTAAAAGCGCGAAATTTCCCCAGAATTTGCAATGCAATGCACATCCCTTTCTAAAATCTACCCCTCGATCGTCTCTAAACCTGGGACATTACAGGCAGGGACCTTTGTTTTAAAATTCTAAATCATGGATCGAAGAATTAATGGCATGCATGTTTTAAATTGTGGGACGACACGATGTTGTTAGGACCAACGATTTTTTAGTTCCTGCTGATTGTATTTGATGCGCTCATTTGTTGTATTTGTTGGAAACAACGACTATATATAGAGTACACCATATTTATGTATCAAATATGGTACACAATGGAATCTATGTGAATTATCAACTGAAGAACCGCCGAGATAAAAAATTATCATATTACTCGTTGACAAGGGATTAACTTGTCAATGCCTACGGGTTGTAGACTAGGGTTTAGTCGGAAGTAGAGGACAAGTAGATCTCGAAGGTTTCAGCCGAAAAGTACTCGACGATTATGAAAACTAGGGTTTGAGAGACAATGATTCGATGCTTTCTTTGTCCCTCGACCCCCCCTTATATAGGAGGTGGAGTCGAGGGATTCGTATTGTACAAGTTACAGAGTCCGGGAGGGTTTCTAACTCATCCCGCAAGATTACAAACATCATCTCTTAATACAACTCTAGCTTTCCTTAATATCAACTTGGGCTTCCGATTCTCCTTATTCTTCGGGTCGTGGGCCTTCAGCAAACCCCGGGTACTATCTTCGGCGGGCCCATTGGGGATGCCTATGTCACTCGTAATAAAATACAACAATTGCTAGCTAGCCCTTATTGGTGCCAAGTGCAGGCGAGTCGGTTTGAGGCAGATCGTGTTAAATGAGATAAGAAAAATCGAATGTAGTAATTTACTACCAAGAAAATAATATGAATCTGATATCTCAAGGTGAATTTGCCTATGTTGATACGGGCACGAGGTGTCCTCATTAGACATGTCCCTTGTCTTAATGACTTGCATTTGCTATGGTTGTTTTACCTTCTAGCTAACTGTAGGTATCTAGTTGTACACTTCATGTGGATGGATAATATGACTAAGAAAAAAAATATTACTATTTGATTAGTTGGGTTGGGTAGAATAATCAGTGGCTAGAGATCAAACAAGACTTTGTTTGGGTAGAATAATCAGTGGCTGGAGATCAAACAAGACTTGAAGACTTGCTTAAAGTTATTTCAGCGACTAGAACTTGGCACTTTGCCAACTCTAAGATCGAGGGCTTTTAGAGAAGAAAGCACATGCGTCATGCATGGGAGGATGCAGAAAGCTCTTTAACAAAGCTACGCCAAATGTTACTTTCAGTACGACATAGTTGCCAGCCAATTAGACGTCGCCACGTTGGGAGGCAGACCTGCATCACGTAAGTTAATTAAGTACATAAATAATGTTCTCTACTTGACTACTTCTTAAACCCTAATCAGCTGACGAGCACCTTGCACAAACTATACCTAAATTGATCAACATGTTAACTCTTGGTACCAGTGTGGACTATAGTATTTGTAGCTCCACATGGCCTCTACCTTTTTCTCTGATTCACTAGAGTTGTTAATCGTGTGGTGCAGACGAGAATCTCGCACGGTCTCTCACGTAAAGCTTGACACAACAAATCAAACAAGTTCCGAAGCTTTGTCTTAAGCCAGAATTTTAAAGCTTTGTCATGTTTACTGGGAAAAAATATGACACCAAATGAGTTTCAGCTGATACACCATATAATATCTATTCAACGGGGTATTTGTTTCGTATTGCGAATATCAATTTTTACAACACAACTTTGGTCAAACATATAAAAAAAGGGTGTAACTTGTCACCCAAATCAACTTCAATCCCATATATAACCTCTTCCCTATAATAATTGATAAATTCCCACGTATATCTAGAAAAAATAGAATCACTTATTATGAAATGAAGGAGGCATTAATATTTCACAGACTTAATTCGTGTAAGGAATATTGATTGTGCACTCTACAAAAATTTCATCAGACATGAGAAAATTAAACCTAACATCAAACTTGTACCCCCTTCTATTCCATATTAATTCATATGTAAAGTTTGGTTGAAGTCAAGGTTTATAATCTTCGATCAACTATCCATAGTAAAATATTACTCCGTTCCAAAATATAAGTCGTCTAAGGATTAGTCAAAGGTCATTTTTTTCTAAGTTTCACCAAGTTTCATTCACAAAATATGTACAATTACAATATTGAATCAATATCAGTAGATTCACCATAAGGTATATTTCTTAATGCATCCATGTAATATCATATATTGTAGATGTTTTTTCCTAAATATTTATCAAAGTTAATAAGATTTAACTTTTGACTAATCGTTAAATACCGTATATTTAGGGACAGAGGGAGTCATATATATATAATCAAATATAAATGATATGATAGTTCATTGCATTACCATACTAATTATATTAGTTTTTATTTTCTATGTAATAATATCTTGGCAAACTTTGACCAAAAGTCATATGCGGATCAATGTGTAACAAAGGCGATATGACATACCTTTTGTGGGGAAGAAGGAATGTAATGTTGCCGAATGATGTAAATTCATGTAAAATAATTCCATCAAAGCGCCTCATGTACAAGGTTTTCAGTACCCAAGGAAGTTAGGTAGTATCGTCTTTTCTTCTCAGCACTATTGTATCGCGGAAATCAGGATACTATGAAATTACTTAAGTTAAAATAAAGTATATGCACATATTTTATACTACCTTGTATGCATTAAAGTTTTACTATTATTAATTTAAACCTTGATCATATTTATGTCTTTCATAGAGGCCGATCAAGTAAATGTCCTACTCCCTCGTGTGGATTGGCAAGGGTACTTACCTCCGGTTTCTCAAAAAAAAAATAAAAGAAGGCCTCCGGTTGAGTGTATACACGTCTTTACGTGTCGCCCCATTATAATACCTTTGGTCCTTTTCCAAAACTCGAAGCTCACTCGCTAGCTGATCACCGAATCAGTACAAAGACTTTGCTAAACTAATCCGTCATCACCCTATAAACAAAAACAAAGCACTCCACCGGTACAAATCTGGCGAGTATATAAAACACATGTTGCCCACATGGTTGATGGCCGCAAAACCTAAACAAAGCCGAGGCAGCACGCCACCCCAGCAAAGCAGAGGAGATCGACCTCCCGTGAACCGCTAAACTATTTTACTTTATTTTATCCCCACTTACGCCCCTCGATCTCGAAAAGAACAATATCCCATTTATTTATTTATTAATGAGTATATAAAAAGTACTAGTAAACTCGAAAAAGTCCAACACGCGGCGGTCCCCACGGCCCGCGCGACCACGTGGCCGTCCCGGTGACCCACGCGCAGAGAATCCCGCCGGCCGTACGGGGCCCGCCTCGTCAGCCACGGCGACTGTTCAACGCTAGCACCACGAGGTGGAGGTCGATCCCCACCTAATTCGGCTCGTGCGAGCCGCGTGTCGCCACCGCATCGTCCGCGGTAGAACCGCGCCAGTCTACCCAGCTCGCCGACGCGCGGGGTCCGCGGCGAGCCTTGACCGGGCTGTCAGTGGCTGCGCGGGTCGCGGAGCGGGGCGCCCTCGTGCCCGACCACGTGGCCAGATCCGGTCACCGCCGTGCTCGCCACACCTTTTCCCCGATTTGTTTTCCGCCGATCTAAAAATAAACGAGCAGACACTGAGCACAGCCGCAGGCCACAGTACTAGTACTACAAGAGAGAGAGAGAGAGAGAGAGAGAGAGAGAGAGAGAGAGAGAGAGGGCGGTAGAGCGGCCACCGTCGTCATCACCGTCGCCGCAGAGGTTCAGACTTGAGACAGAGAGCTAGTAGTGCCTGTGTGCGTGCGTGTGTGTGCCGGTTTATTCTGTCTATCCGAGGCAAATCCGCAGACCCCTTTCTCGGGCCGGTTTGAATGGAGAGGGACTTCATGGGCGCCGCAGGGCAGCGCCAGCGCGCCGACGAGGACGACGGCGGCAGAAAGGAGACAGGTAACCAACACTCCCTTCCTGTATCCCCCGTTTCTTGGCTGGTTCGCCCACCCATGTCCATGTGCGCGCAGCGGTTCCCTCCCCCGTTTCGGCGTGTTCGGCGTACCCAATCCCCGGATGGGACGGGTAGGCCGCCCGCCAGCCATGGCTCGCTGCCGGAACACGCTCCTTCCGGTTCCGGCTCTCTCGTCCCGTCGTCGTACCACCACCACGATGCCGTGTCCGGCCTTCTCCTTTTCTTCCCACACGTTCCTCTGCGTTTCTTTGTATGGCTGCCAAATTCCTTTCGGTGCCCCCCCTCGCCGCGCACCGCCCGATGCGGCCGAGAGCCGGCGCCGCAAGAAACCTACTGTAAAATTTCCCCCCTACGGGGCAGACCCGCCGAACCTTTCCGGCCGCCCGCGCGCGTCGTTTACCGATTTCGGGCACCCGCTGCTCCGCTGGTCGGATGGGGATGGCTAACGGATCCGTTGGGGGTGCTTCGCGTGTTAACTGCTGCCATGCTCCTATATGTACGCTCGCGTCTGAGACTAATTGTGAATTGTCTGTCTGTGTGCCATCCGCAGCTTACTTCGGAGCAGGAGGCCCGCCGCCGATGGACTGGTCGTTTGCCACCAGAGCCGAGGCCGGTGCAGCACCGGGGGTCATGTCTTTCAGGTCGGCGCCCAGGGCGGAGCACGGGCAGCCCCAGTTCTCCGCCGCGCAGAAGCAGCAGGCCTCTCGTGTCCTCACGCACCAGGTACCTGGAGCTGCTGCTCATGCTATTCATTTCTTTTTTCCATCGTTCATGTTCGCTGCGAGTTTTGCTAACTGTTTTTTTGGGGTCTCGTCATGTTACGCAGAGATCATTCGGTGCCGAGAGCCATGGCAGCCCACAGTACACCGCCGCTATGCGCGACGCATACGGCGGCCCAACTTCACATCAGCAACAGCAGCAGCGTCAACACAACCACCAGCAGCAACAGCAGCATGCTGCTGTTAGTGCTGCCAGAGTGATTCCAGGGTCATCGCCGTTCAATCCGAGTAACCAGATGTTCAAGGTCCAGACTTCGCCTAGCCTACCAAATGGTGGCGTCGCTGCCGGCGGAACATTCAAACAGCCACCTTTCACGATGAACAGCACCACGGCCGTCGCGCCATCCAGAGTCGGTGTCTATGCAAGGTACTTATTTTACTCTGCTCGTTTATGGCTGTTGAGTTACAAACCGAATGGACGTAAAACTCCAATGAAGCTGAAATATCTCACAAAGAGAAAAAAAAACTAATTAAACTGAAACATTGTGCGTTGCTTGCATAGGAACATGCCAAAGCCGAAGATGTCGCAGCTGACCATCTTCTACGCCGGTTCCGTCAACGTGTTCAACAACGTTTCGCCGGAGAAGGTACGCCTTCTTTGCGTGGATGGCTGGATGCTGCGTTTCCATGCTACCGTGGCCATTTCAGTGTCCGGCCTGAGCTGAACAATTGTTTCTCATCCTTGCAGGCTCAGGAGCTTATGATGCTAGCTAGCAGAGGGTCTCTTCCAAGTGCACCTGCTGCTGTCACTGTCACTCGCAGTCCAGAGACAAGTTTCTTCGCGCCGGCTAAAGTCGCTGCACCCGAGGTTTCTCACAGTCAAGAAGCGAATCTTTTCGCGCCGGCTAAATTTGCAGCACCCGATGTTTCGCTCACAAAGCAGATGCTACCTCAGCAGCGCTTCTCGCCTCCTGCGTCAGGCGTTTCCAGACCGATATCCAGCGTGTCTCAAGCTTCGTGTCTCCCCAAGAGCGCCTCTAGCTCCAACATCGACTCGGCGGTCCCTAAATTTCCAACCCAATTTGTTATGCCTCTCGCAAGTCAGCCTCCGTCGACTCGTCCATCTTCAGGCCAATCTGTTGCGCCTCCCACAAGTCAGCATCAGCCTGCTCGTCCTGTGACACTATCATCTTCAGGCCAACCTGTTATGCCCCTCGCAAGTCAGCCTCCGCCTACTCGTCCCGTCACACTTGCCGCTGCCACTGTTGAAGCTATTATGCCAAGAGGTATGGATGTTCACTGTGTGCATCTGCTGCTGCTGTTAGTTTGATGATGTTTTGTATTTTCTGTTGAATCGGTACACTATGATGCTAATGGCGGTGTTTTTTTGTTTTGTTTCAGCTGTCCCTCAAGCTCGGAAGGCATCCCTAGCCCGATTCTTGGAGAAACGGAAAGAAAGGTATAACCTTAGAATTCATCTTCTTTACTCTCTGAATGTTATAGAACAAATAATCCTTGCATACAGTGGCCTACTCATGTGCGATCGCTTGCATTTGTGTTGATGGGCTGATATTCATGTGTGCACTCTTATTTTACAGAGTGACAACTGTTTCGCCGTATTCATCAGCCAAAAGCCCAATTGAGAGCAGCGACACAGTTGGGAGCTCCATTGAGAACAACAAATCATCATGCACAGGCATTGCCATGTCAAGCAGCCATGACAAGTCAGTATGGCGGCCCAGAAACATCAGTTTTGGTGGAGAGTCCCCAAGTACAAACCTACATATCTGATCTGATAATCTCCGGGTGTCCATAGATTCAGCCATGTTGACTGACGCAAAATGGTAAAAAGATTTTGCGTTCAGCGGAGAGGAGGGATCGACTCAGAGAGATAGTCATCATATGATTTATTGATGCTGTTCTTATTCATGTTTAGAGGTGTTCTTGTTTTTTAGTTTTTGCTGTAATGCTGGTTTAGCTGGTGCAACCCCACCTAACTAACAAGAGAGCTGTCTGTCACTTGTCAGACTCTTGATTGTTATCTCTTCTTTTTTGCCGTTGCTCCGTTGTATTGCAGAAAGAAATATGTTAATTTAGCAGTATGAAATTATAGGCTTACAAATTTCAGGGATCGCAATCTTGTTCTTCTGTCTTATGAACTTACAAGCTCCCCAATACAAGAGCTTACTGTTGCATACTTGCACATTTTATGGTCTGTTACATCACTGGCAACATTTCTGCACCGCAGTGAATGCTTTTTATGTAAGATGTGTACGAATATCTAATCTAAGATCTACTAGTTATTAGCATGACTGGGTCAGTACTGGGTTTCAAATAATCACTCTGGACCAGCTAGAACTGGGGTCCTGGTTTTTCCTGAAACAGGATGCCAGATGGTCCTCTCCTTATTGTATGGATGGATGTATGCTCTATTATCTTGTTCCCGTTTTATACATTTTTTTTCAAATATAGTTATTCTTTAATTGCCTGTGTCACCATTTCTGCAACCTACTTGAACACTGAGTCATTTACTGTGACACTACTGCCTGGTTTTCAATAAGGATGCATGCCATCAAATTGGTTGCCCTCGGTAAAACTGTTGCTGCATGGAAAAGATAGAAGTTGGACTTTTGCTCGCTTCAATTTCTGTCCTTGTGCTTGTTTCAGCTGTTGGAGAACATGAATCGAACACTAGGAGTTTCCTAACGGAGGACGATAGACACGGCCGAAAGCCGCCGCAGATATGCGCAAGACCGCCGCGGCTGGACAAGAGGATCCTGTTCCAGCGCCGGAGCCCAAAGGTAGATGCGCGTTGCCAGATCTGGGTCGCCGCCGCCGGTAAGGAACTTGGGGGAATGCAAAATTTGGGAGGGGGCTAATGGAGAGGGTAACCGAAGAGGGAGGTTACCCCTACCTTTGCCGCGCAACGCTACTGGGATTTCGGCTTCTCCTGCCATGCCGAGGCGGAGCTCCCTCGCGAACGGCGTTGTCGATTTTCGTCTCGCCAGAGCCTGGCCATGGAGAAACTGTCAAAACCGGACGTTCCTCCGGGACGGAGTGCTTTAAAACTCATGCTATGCAAGAACGCGAGTGCGCCCGGGAAACCAAACGGTCCAAAAAATACTGGGCCGATGCGAGCGAAGAAGCATCCAGACTACCAAACGCGGCCTCAGTGATCAGCTCCCTGTACATGAAGGATGTAGCAAATTTGCCGAACAACGACGGTCTGTGAGGCTTTACGGCAGACGATAATCTAATTTTTTTTTATGCGTCGAAGCAGACGATCATCTCTGAGTGCTCAAACTTCAGAAACCCGGGCTTCCTATCATCGCGAAGAGAAGCGTAAACTGGTCCGGTATGTTTGGGCCAAAATTGGGATATATGGGCTTGGCAACTAACGGCCCACAACATGTCCCAGCGAGTACACTGGCACCGCAGTACCGCACGGCCACTCTGGTACTCGTGAGCTCTGATTATACGGCCGGCGGCGCGGCGTGCGGAGAGGGCGAGTCTACCTAGGGTTGTTGCTCCGGCGAGGAACTGCTCCGTGCGGCGGCACCTGGTCAGCTCTTACCCGCACCGTCTCGGCAGTCATCAGGACCGGGTGAGCGCCTTGCCTCCTCCTTGATGCGCGTCGCCTAGAATTATCCTCCTGTGGAGTGCAAATCTAAGCAGGATGTGTTTCGATATAGTGTCAGAGTGTCGTGATGTTTGATTGTGCCGCCAATCTTGGATTCGGTAACTCGGGCTACTGATTGTCTGATTCAGCTTCATAACATGTGTGCTGCCCTAGAGCCCTTGGAATCTGACGCGGACAGATTCTCTGGCGTTCTTTTTTAACCATAAGTAGTTCATCTTGCCTGTGGCTGTTGCATATGGATTGCTAAATTTGACTATGGGCATTTTAGTTTACATTCTCATGGGGGGTGGGAGAGCTCTGCGCTAGCTTTCCCCTTTCCGAGAATCGACCATTCTGTGTTGTGAACACCGTAGCTTAGATTAATGTAGTTTAGTCATGGTTAATGCCCCATTCAATCTGCAAAGCATAAAAGTGCGCAGATATGCAGACCTAATTATATGGGGAAATCATTGGCTCAGAGCTCAAATTGAATTCTAAGATGGTTCTCTTTATATCACTGCATTTGTAGAGGAATACACAGTCAGTATTCTAGTACAATAATTCATAGCAATTGGATGTTTGAATGTGATCACAAATCATATCATCTGCAGCCAGATAATCCCTAGACTGTAACAACATGTTACGTTGTCCACACGCTTCTTTTCTTATGCACCGAAAATCTATATGGTATCTGGCTATTATGCTAATTTTGCATAACATCTACACACTTATTGCGAGAATCGATTTCAACCCGATTCTATGACTGAAGTATTTTACAATATATAATATGTAACTGAAACACACCATTTACACTGCATTAAATTCACATCTCCTGGGATCTTCCTCTTAATCCGGAGTGCATCCCCAATCCATAGACCCCTGTCACCCATAGTTAATCACCATCACAATCTATTGACCTCCGTCACCCAGAGTTCATCGCCATCACCAATCCTTTGTGGGAGAAAAAACTCCTACACTTTTAAGTGGTTAGAGATGGAAGATAGTCTGGCCGATGCGGGGGTGGCCCAGCTGCAGTTGCTCATCTCTCGCTGTCGCTCCAACCCTTGTTTCCTCCACCACCCCTCCCTCTCCTTCTTTGTTGACTATCTCCTCAGGTTTGTGATCTCTCTCGGTTAAAACCTTAGGTTATCCTGCCACCAGAGTTAGTGGAAAAATTTGAGATACCTTGTGTTTCTGATTCCACTTCGACAAAGCTTTAGCATCCTCTCGTTCTCTGTCTCGATTTACTTTTATTTGTTTCGTTGTGCTTGACATGCTCTTAGTTCTGTCCGCAGCCTCGGAGCAAGGGTTCCGGTTATATTTCGTGGTATCTTCATTGTGTGCCGCTTACATACTAATGGATGTGGGCATCGTTGCTGTGCAAGATTATTATTTTTGGTTTACATGCAATTAGTCCTATTAATTAGTTCTCTGCAAGTTGTTCATACAAGAATTTGGAGATAAGTTGAGTTTTACTGAAATACAATTTTTAGCAGAAGGCATGGCGAAGGCTGGAGAGAGCAGCTTCAACGATGAGATTATGGAGTCAGATGTCGAGTTGGAAGGGGAAGTTGTTGAGCCTGACAATGATCTTCCGCAGAAGGTCGGGATTTTTGTTGAATAGTAGTCTGATCTTGATAAAACCATATGGTCTGTGTTGGTGGTACAAAGAATTGATGATGGATCTTTGCCCTTCTCCTTTATAGATGGGAGATCCATCAGTTGAAGTCTCTGAAGAGAAACGTGATAAGGCACAGCTGTACAAAAGGAAGGGCGTTGACGCGCTTTCGGAAGGCAAGGTTTAACTATTATTATTATAGTCTTGGAGGAAAGGTTATATGCGCTGTGAGAGAGCAGGTCTAATTATTATCATGGGAATGTACAACAATCAATTTTTGCATATCTACAATATAAGAGAATGGAGTGTGATTTTTGTAGTTCAGTGAAGCTCCACACTGAAAGTTCTCCGCGTATTTAGATATTTGATTGAATCAATGTGGATTTTGTGTATTAGGTAAACTGAACGAAGCAATCGAGCACCTGACGGAGGCCATCTTGCTGAACCCCACTTCAGCTATCCTCTATGCAACCAGGGGTATTAAGAATTAATGTATACAATCATTTATTTTATGTTAAACTTTATATCGTGCTCTTATCCTGGATGCAATTTATTGCAGCTGGTGTTTTTATGAAGATGAAGAAACCAAATGCAGCAATTCGTGATGCAGATGTAGCATTACAGGTTTGGCAATTCTTTGATAATAAATCTCATTGCTGTCCATATATACGCCCATAATCGAGTTACTTCGTGTGTAATGTCACCTTTCAGATTAATCCAGATTCTGCTAAAGGATATAAATCACGAGGGATGGCAAAAGCTATGCTTGGAAAGTGGGAAGATGCTGCTCATGACCTTCACGTGGCAGCAAAACTGGATTTTGATGAAGAGATTAGTGCAGAGCTTAAGAAGGTAATAATTAACATAACCCACCCTAGAAAAAAGAAAGTACGGAGAACACAGACCCCATCTGCTTAAAGTAAGAATGTGTCTCAGACATGCATTCCATGTACAGGTTGAACCCAATGTCCACAAAATTGAGGAACACAAGAAGAAGTATGAACGCTTGCGTAAAGAGAGGGACATGAAAAAAGCTGACGCTGAAAGAAAGCGTAAACATGCTGAGGAGGTAATCACCTTCCCAAATGGTTGATAAAAGTGTGAAAGCTCTCTACAAAACTGGTCTCTTCTGTGTTTTCATTCAAGTTTTAATGTTTTGTCATTAAGACTGACACTCGTTTCAAAACAAGTTAGGTGTTTCTGTGATCTTTCCTACTTATAAAATTTGGAGTTAGTGTTTAATTCACTCCCCCATCACTATTATATATATTGGTGGGACCAACATCTTACAAATGACTTGAATAAACAACTACAATCATCCACACTTTTGGGGTCACCAATCATGCAAAAGACATCCAATAAACAAAATGCACTCTTATATTCATACGTAGTGCATAAAAAAAAACACACGAAATAAATATATACACTAATCACACAACGATCCCATGACATCAAGGCTCTTCCGAAAATCCTCATATACATGGTCCATCTCCTTGCGTTTTCTTGTGATTTTTCATAGCAAGACACATGCTTAGTGCTAGTTGTATTAATAACTCAAGAAACTACTTTATACTTATGTTTTCATATGCATTATCGTGCGCAGGTTTCTGCTGCTTCTGCTGTTCTAAAGGATGGTAAGTTTGTTATATGCTTGTTTATTAGGTTTTTTCCATACACATTTATATACAAATATTAGAAGGTAGTATATACAAAGTTTTTCTTACAGAGTATATACCTTAGTGTTCTGTGCTCGGATCACGTTTTCTCTGCAAACTGAAGTGATCAATATTGTTACTTTCGCTGGAATTTAATGCATCTAATACGTACATATTTGTGGTGTTTTACCAGGTGATGTGATCACTATCCACTCGTCAAATGAGTTTGAAGCAAAAATTAAGGCTGCATCAAGCTTGTCTAGGCTTGTGATTCTCTATTTCACTGCAACGTGGTGTGGGCCATGTCGTTTCATGGGACCGGTTTACAAAAGCTTAGCTGAAAAGCACCGGAACATCGTCTTTCTTAAGGTGGACATCGATGAATTAGGGAATGTTGCACATCGCTGGAATGTTACCAGTGTCCCAACATTCTCCTTTGTGATAAACGGCAAAGAGATCGATAAGGTTGTTGGTGCAGACAAGACTGGTCTTGAAAGGAAGCTTGCGCAGTATGGCTCAGCCTAAATAGTGAGCTATCGCTACTTCTATGGTGTACTTCAAGTGACTTAAAACTCTCAATAAAGAATGTTTATGAATAAATGTTAGCCTACATGTTGGAAATCTGACCGATGTTGTTTTCTTGTTTGTATGTTCCATGCTGATTTATCACGTATGTGCCTTTTTGGTGGTGGTATATGCATATGCACGTAATAGAGTAACATTAGTTTGATGGTCCAGAAGAAGTAACTCTGACATTCTACATGCTGAAAGTTTAGTTACAAACTAAGTTGGTCTTACAAGAATCTTTTATCTTTTTTTTTTCTTTCGAATTTCTATAATGAACTATATCATTAGTAGTGTGAGTCAGATTCATGCCCATGCTACGATGTTCTTATATGTTACAGTACTTCATTTGATCTCTTAAATATTTCTCCTATGATAGATTCAATATATGATTGATGTTGATGTCATTGCAGTCTTCTTATCTCTTTCGGTCTTTCCTTTGATAATTGATGTATTGTCTGCTAGGAATAAAGAAATAGAGATGATAATTGGTAGTTGCCTTTGTGTTGGTGTGGTATTCATGGTAAAATTTGCATTTACATTATTTTCATGTAGTACAATGTTTATTATGTGTAAGGGCACCGAAACAATTTGTGCAGCCAAGAGTTGAATTCATGAATCGACCAAAGCTTCCTAGTAATATCAAAAAATGGGTTGCCTTGTTTTCAACCTGTATATAAATACTACTAAGTGCTCTTAGGTACATATACCTGAATGCAATATAAAAAATGATTTAATGCTGTCTTCCAATCAATGCTTTTGAATACAAACTTTCCTTTACATTGATATAACTGCTAGGAATGTTTTAAGCATAGATAACAAATGTATTCCATCAAAAAAGAAAGATAACAAATGCACACAAACAGATGTGGCATAAATGGATATGGGTATGCCTTCGCTGGAAAGCTATTTATTTCCTCTCGTTCTTGGAGTAGAATCTCAGGACCACGTAGAAGAAGAGTCGATAGAGCACACCCCAGGCAAGGAGGATTGCAACATCTACCCAGATGCTGTCCATTGTGATATCCATGGTTGTGAGCACATCCTGGCCTATCAGGGGGCATATTGTTCTGTTTAAGTGCAGTTCTGTGAAAAGGTCACTGTCCTTGATTTGTCCCAGAGGTCCCGGTGACAGCTCATTAGCTTGGCCAACATAGCAGTGGCCTCCTTTGAACTCGTTCACAAGCAATGCCTCAAATGGATACTTGATTGCAGAGATGTAGTGAAGCCAACGCCAGACAATTGGGATCTTTGATCGTTTCAAGAAGAACCCACAAGTGAGGAAGAAGAGGGCTGTTGTCGCAATCACGACGGCATAGCCAGTGATGTAGCTTGGAACAAGTGCACTCACCAGCATGACATACGCATTTGTGGTTATGAGCGATGCAAAGAGGATGATCCAGAAGTAAAGCAAACTGCTATTCAGATGGAGCATGAACTTTGTGATCACTGCAAAGGTGAAGCCCTGAATGGCGAAGAACGGGAGATAGACAATAAGGGAGGAGATCACATATGATGAAGCACGGTATGCATTGTGGGACCTCTCACGGATGAAGATGAAGCGCTCCTGGATGAATGTTGGAACTGCATCATTTGAGGAGAAGAAGACAAGACAAACTGCAAAGATGTAGAAGTTCAGGATGCGGTTGATTGTTAGGAAATCAGAAGCACTGAGGCGATGGAACAGTGTTGAAAGGATGAGTGCCATGACTGTGAGAACGATCTCACGTGAGAGGAACAGCTCTGGTGTGCGCACAACATTTAGTGCGGTACGCCAAGATAGTACGATGACTTCCCTGAGCCAAGGATTTGCGAACTTGGGCCCGTCCTCGGGTGCATCTAGTGGCTCAATAGCAAGCTCGTACTCCTGATAGGTTGGCTCTTCTATCTTGAACACTGGTTCTTGGGGAGATGGGGGAATTGACCTGTGTGGCGTAGTCACACGGCTTGGTGGGTAGCTTGGAACTGGGGTCCTTGATGGCGTTCGAGCTGGAGTCCAAGTAGGCCTCCGTTGTGGTGTTCCCGCGACCCCATTGTAAACCCAGACGGAGAAATCCTTGTAGAAGTCTGAAGCTAATCTTGGATGGTAGCCTGAGGTTATATTATGCAGCGGTGTTCGTGTTTTTCTTTCAAGAGAATTGTCAAAATCACCCTCCTCATCATCAATATTGTACGACTCGAAGTTCGAGAAGGGGTTAGCATGAGGTGTTGCGCTTGCAAGTGAAAAGTGGTTGTTGCTTTTGAGCTGGATTTGTCGGAACTGCACTGACTTCTGATATGGTGTTCTTGGTGTTCTTGGTACCGGAGTTTTTGCAGCTTCATTGGGTTTGCTGCCATCCCTCTGGTAAGCAACCAAAGGCTCAAGTCCAAGTGTTGATTCATCATACTCCTTGATGACATCCAGTAGGTATTCCATGCTGTTCTCACCATCAGGTACTGGTCGACCAAATCCAGCAAGGTATGTGGGAAGTGTGACTGGGTTGCCTAGATAGATCAATCTCCCCCTGGATAAAGTATTGGAACTACTTAGAAGGGTATATATTACATAGTGCAATGTGGTTTTAAACTGTTTACCCATTAACAACCTCAGCGGAAAGTATGTAACTAAACATGTTCTAAGAACACCAAGTTGAATAAAATGGGATAGTTGTATCACCTTGCAAGGATGACAATTCTGTCAAGAAGCATCTGTATCCTGAAAGACGGTTGATGAATTGTCATGAGCACAATGCTTCCTCCTTTTGCAATATCCTTCACCTTCTCCACCACACTGTATGCACTAGTGGAGTCGAGGCCAGAGGTTGGTTCGTCGAGAAATAGCAGGGATGGTTTATGGATGATGTCTGTACCAATTGACACTCTGCGGCGTTCCCCGCCAGAGACCCCTCTTACGCCTTCATCCCCAATGTATGTGTGAGCTGTTGTCTGCATTTTGTATGGTATATGTCAAAAATCTGGTAATTTTCTCGGGTGCAATTTTCATGTAGTTCCAGTAGAGCAAACATTATTAGAATATTGTTCTGACTTGCTTCAGCTTTTGCTTGAGAAATATGATTAGTAAATAAAGCTCGGGTGGTTTGGTTGTGATATTTTTTTTTCGCGGGAAAGTTTGGTTGTGATCCTGTTGCTACTATTGTCAGTTGAGACATCTTTTTGGGTGAAAAGGCATAGTATTACAATATACTACTATAAGGGAAAATATCTAACAGGAAAAAGGGAAACATGAGGTCTGGAAAGTTCTGAGCTAGTATTGTCATTGTAGATGTTAATTGTGATCAAACAAGGTTCAGAATGTTAGCAAAGCAGTGCATAAACTGAAGGCTTGTATTCACGCAACTTTAGCTAGGAAGCAGAGATGCTAGCATTCTTTCTCTATATCATTTATTTCGGCTGTGCTACCTAAGGCTAGAATGGGAGGAACTAAAGGGTTACCTGCAAACCGAGCTGCTCAATGAGTTCCCATACCCTCTGCAGCTTCTCAGCCCTGGATAGGGATGGTGGGAGCCTGACTTCAGCTGCAAATGTAAGTGTCTCCAGCACCGTAAGCATGGGAAACAGCTGATCATCTTGCATGACGTAAGAGGAAATCTGCTTCATGTAGCTGGTGGTGACCTGAAGAAGTTTCAATTCAGAGCATAAGAAAGTGCACCATTCCTTTTATTTTTTCTGAACCCTGCTGCCTGGTACCTGAAACTGCAACAGAAAAATGGGCTGTGTATCTTACAGGTCGTCCGTCGATGCTGACGGATCCCTCGAGACTCCCCTTGGCGATCCTTCCAGCAATGGCGTCAAGGAAAGTGGACTTGCCAGCACCGCTGGGTCCGAGGATGGCGGTGACCTGACCCCGGAGAGCCTGCCCAGATATGTCATTGAGCAGGTACACCTCCTTCTTGATCTTGACCCCATCTTTCTTCTGCTTCTTTATGACGCTGTAGGACAGGTTCTTGAACTCGAGGCCCTGGCCAGGGAAGTTGGTCACCTTCTCGCCAGCCGGAACAGGGCCGCTGCGCTTCCCCCGCACTTCCGGTGCGTCGAGGAGGCTCTCCAGACTTTTCTTCCTCTCTGTCCGGCGGGGTGGCAGCTCTGCCGCTCTCCGGGTGTCCGCCTCACCCGCCCTCTCAGTCCGATGGGCAGGCTTCTCAGCCGCTCGCCGAGTGGTTTCTATTGGGCGTGGTGGCAACTCCGCTGCTCTCCGGGTGTCCGCCTCACCCGCCCTCTCCGTCCGGCGGGGTGGCAGCTCCGCCGCTCTCCGGGTATCCGCCTCGCCCACCCTCTCCGTCCGATGGGCAGGCATCTCGCTCGCCCTCCGGTCCTCCCTCCGCATGGCTGACCTGTGCTGCTGCTGCTGAGGCTGCATCTTTGCGGTAGCTTGCAGAGTTTCCCCTTTACCCCGCTTGATTTTATATGGTGCAACAAACAAGAACGTTTCTGAGTAAGCAATGCTGCCATGGACGCATCCCAAACGGCCAAGCAAGAGGGGTTTTGGCCTGTATCCAGAAGCCTTGGAGGCGATGTTCCCTCTGTTGGCGCCTTGGTTTTGCAGGTGGTAATTTTGGTGCGTAGCTGGACGTTGATATAGAGGCAGGGCTAGCACAACGACCTCGCTACGCCTTGGCTTCTCCTGGTTTAGCAAGTCCCACAAATAGTTAGGAGTACTCGTTACAGCTTCGACTGGTAACGAAAATTATTGTGGAATTCTTGTATGTCGCTATTGATACACTCTGTTGGACGCAGGGTGCCTTGTACGCTGGACGGCTTCATTGACGCTGTCGTCCCGAGGGTTCTGGGCACCCGTTGAAGCTTCTGCTGATGCTGAATATTTTGGGTCACTATGAATACAGAGGTCTCCAACAGCACTACACCAGGTGCTACGGTTGCACAGTTAAGCTCGGAAATGGTACTGGGCTAGCGGCGACTAATCAGTGATATCCCACCGAGTGTGCTGCTGGTTGAGTGCTTTTCTGTTATTCACTCGGACCTAAAAGGGCATCTCTAGCCGATCCAGGAGTATCTGGCCATTTTAGAGGAGTATCTGGCCAGGAATTCACTTTGGTGCTCGAGCTACATGCAGCTCGGTATTTTTTCAAAATTTGAAAAAACAATTTTAAAGTTCCATAAAATTCAATGTTGTATATCAACCCACAAAATGTCAACCTGAAATGCCTTATATTATGGGCCTCACAAAAGTAACAAAATCTGACAGAATCTTGAGGATTCAATTTTGCAGTGTTCACTGCTTTAGACGTCAAATTTGGCATTTTTGTGCAGCCCAAACCAAGGGGTATTTCGAGTTGAGACAGAATCTGGAGTACATTATTTTCTACAGCTAGATTTGTTGGTCGAAATATTTTGGAACTTCAAAATGTCATTTTCGAATGGTTTGGGTAGCCCGTGCTCCAAATACGCTCACAGTATCTGGCCCCTTTATCGTTTTTAGCTGACCCCTAATACTTCACTCCTTAAACTTAAACTCATAACAAATTCATATAAATTTGACTCAAACTAGTACATTGAACTTGATTAAACTACTAGGATTGACTACATCACCCTAAATCTAAACTAAAATCATTCATCACTTCTACTAAAGATCTCATCTATCTATCTCTTCGTTCAGTCATTGGTGTTGGAGCTGAGGTCGATAAATGGCTCACCGGACGGCTTGGATTCGTCGGTCTTCCCTGCCTTGTAGCGCTTGAAAGCTTGGTGCTTCTCCTCGACGCGCTTCAATACTTGCAGCGGAGCATCATCATTTACTCCTTGTTGGCGCGCTTCGCCTCGAGGCGCTCGCGGGCCTCCCTATCCTGCCGCACCCCGCGTGTGCCGATCGATCGGAGCATCGTCATCCGACCAATCAGGGCTGCATATCGGGAAATTCACCTTCGCATCTACACTGTGGAGGCACACCGGCTTGATGTCATACGCCTTCGCCACTTGCACCGCCGAATGGAAGGTGTCAATCCATATTCTTTTGTGCGTGTTGTGGTCGGTGTTCCCCCCCCCCCCCCCCCCCCACGCACACTGGCGCACGAAGTGGCACTTCCGTTGCGGTGGCAGGTTGGGGTACTGCGAGGAGGACGTGCCACATCGGGACGAATATGCGCTGTCTCTCACTGCGAATTGGTGGAGGGTACCGGTGGAGGAAGGATCTAGCAATTTGCGACGCTGAAGTGAGGCTACGATTGCGGTGGGGATACCGGCGCAGATTTGGGAGGAGTTGGGAGGGTGGCGGTGGGGAGAAAAGTACTTGGCCGCTCGATCGATGAATTTTTTTTACTCCTCTAAACCGTTTTAGAGTTCAGCTAGGTGCAGTTTAGAGGAGTGAAAACGGAATTTTTACTCCTATAACCAGTGCCTTTCTTTTTTTTGGGAGAACAGTGGCCTCTTTATTTGTGCAATATAGTCATAGGGATACAAAGTCCGTCAGGAGGTTGAAGGAGCCATAGCTGACGTCCCAAGCTACTAGAAACAGCTCTTCGGGACACTTTATGCGGTTCCGAATTTGAAAGCCTACTCTTGTGTTTAAACACTACATCCTGGAAAGAAGCTACCTTTGATTTAACCTCATGAATAACCATGCTGTAGTTTTCTGCAAACACGCGGTTCAGATTGAACCCCGAAATAGGCTTCTCTTTGCCTCACTTCGCTTTATAATAAAACAACCACAACCATATAGAGACATAGAGTACGAGAGCAAGTCTCAAGTCACAAACCAAAAGAAAAATGAAAAAAAGAGGCTTGCTATGGCCGCACCAATAGACATAAGCCCGAATCAAAACCGAAGAAAAATACGAAGCACGGCGTCCCACAACGATTGAAGGCCGGTCAGCGACTGGGTGGTGGCGAGAAGCATCGTGCCACCTCCAAGAGATGTCGAAGCATGCCGTCTAGTCACTCCCGATCCCGTTGTCTACACAACGGGTAACATTGCTGCAAGAAGGCTAGGAATTTGAAGATCGAGTCAGTCCAAATTTGAAGATCGCATGTCGAAGGAAAACTTTCTCGGTAACTATTTTATTGCGCACAGTCCAAATTGTCCACGACATGGCAATAGACATTAGCCAGAAGAGGCATCTATTCTAGCCGGGGTTGTTGGCCCGGTTCTCAAGGAACTCCCCAAGGTCTCGAGCCAACCAGTCGGGACCCAAAACCTCGTGAACAAAATTTCATAAAAATCTAGCCACAAGACAAGTAAATATTATGTGGGTTACCGACTCGGATACCCCACATGAAAGACAGTCAGTTGTGATCACCACCCGTTGGAGCCTTGAGCTGCATATCCTACAAGGCGAGGGCCTCCCTGCATGCAAGAGCTATTTGCTAGATCATCAATTCCATCAATCGTTAATAACGACGCCCCGAGGAAAAACCCATCTCATCTTGACGACACACCATGCCGGGAGCGGCTCCCTTCCTCGTCTTGGAAATCTTAGCATCCACATTGATTTTCACATAACCAGCAAGCGGGGAAATCTACTTCAGTCGGGGCTGAGTGCGATTCGCTCTCGGCACCAACCTCCGAACACTAGAAATATCCACGTCCCTCAAGAATCTCTGGATGAAGAGATGCGTATTTTTTTAAACGAGGTAAGACTTGCCATTTTTATTAATAGAGAAGAATATGGGTTTATTAATAAAAACTGGCTAAAAACTGGTATAACCACCCTCGTCGACCGTCGTGGAGCATGACTACCGCGAGGGTACACACAACCATCCTGGCAACCATAGAAGCTGCACAAACACCACCGAAGCGAAGACCATCGTCAAGGTTGCCCACCAACGTCATTATCACCACTCAGCATGCAAAGATTAATAGAGTTGGAACTCGCCATCATGTATGATTCTTCTACAAGCATACCAAAAAAGCTCACAAGGTCACCGCTACCTTTGCAAAATCCTCTCAAGACATCGACCCCATCAACATAAAAATCCAGTTCTTCCAACCAGTGCCTAATGCCTCGTTTTTTAGTCTAACCAGTGCTTAATGTAGCACTGGGCCGCTTCGTGGGCTCTCGGTAGCGTCGGTGATTGTGTGCGCGACAGAACTGCATGCGAGCTTCAGTGGTGGTGTTAGGGCTAGGTTATTCGGCAAATCCTATTCATCACCCGTTAGTGATGCGTACAAACCATCGCCCGCATGGTTTCAGTTATGGGCCTGGCCCATTTATTCGTCGCAGTGTTCCTCGTCTGGACAAAACATGGTTCGACCCGTTGGCCGCGGCCCATCAACAGGAAGGGAGCCCGTAGCCTCGAGTCTTTCCGGTTTGTCGAGTTTTTTCTGGTTTTTCTTGGGTTTCAGGTTTCTTTCGAACTTTCTTCGATTTTTCGATTTTTTTTTCTGGTTTTTCTTTTTAAACAAATTTTAAAGTCGAGCAAATTTTAAAGTTAAGCAAATTTCAAATTCGAAAAATTTCAAAGTAACCAAATTTTAAATCTGAGCAAATTTTAAATCTGAGCAAATTTCGAATCTGGGAAATTTTAAATCTAAACAAATTTCGAATCTGGGCAAATTTGAAATCTAAGAAATTTTCAAATATGAGAAAATTACAATTCTGAGCAAATTTCAAATCTAAAGAAATTTCGAATTTGTTTTTTTTAAACAACCGAACTAATGGGCCAGTCCCATTAACGGTTTCCCCTTAGCGATCGCTAACGGGTGATGGTTAGCTGCCCCTAGGCCATTCCCACATCATCTCGCAACCTGTGTTCGGCTGCAGCCGCAAATATTACCTAGCACCAACTTATCGCTGTGATCTAAGAAAAATCATATTTTTTTAAAAAAAGAATCTAAGAAAAATCATATTCCTGTGATCTTTCACTAAAAAAATGCGTTGTGATCGAAAAGAACAGGCTGGTGTGGAACATTCCGACGACCTTCTGGCTCAAAACATTACGTTTTTTTTCTTTTCTGGATCACGAATTGCAACGAACTTCAGTCAAACCGAAGCTGCTACTGCTACATACTCCAGGTGCAATGCTCTCTGGGAACATTCGGACGACCTTCTGTCTCAAAACATTACGTTTTATTTCTTTTCTGGAGTAATGTTCAACGTTCAGAATAGGGATGGCGCTAGGATGGCGCTATCGAAGGAACATATCTTTCGATGAGAAAGCATGCCATATAATTCACATCTCTTGTCTTCGATTAGACTGGTTTTGGAGAAAGAAATTAGCAGTACGTCCAGGTGCAATGCTCTCTGGGAACGACGTCTTCATGAGGCTAGCTCTCCTCCGAATTCCAAAAACTTATCCGAGGCCCGTCGACGACCTCAAACGCGTCTGGTCAACCTGTACCGGATCGACACGGCCACGCCGCCGGCAGAATGTCATGTCGGCACAAAGTGCACAAAACTAATCTCAGTCATCAGCGCGTACACTCGAGACTTCTCGTGCACTAGCTAGTAGACAGCAGGTAATGCGCGCAGCTAGCCAGCATTCCTCGCCGGGTGATTGGTGGCCAGCCCATGATTGCATGCGGTTCAACAAAGGGAAGTAGTCCTAAGAGCATTTTCAGCCACGTCTCAAAGCATCCCCTAAACAGCGCCGGAGAGCGTCTTGGGGAGACTTATATAGGATCTTCTAGTTAGGTGAGATTGTAAGATCAGATCATAAAAAACATATTTAAGAAATGCGAAAAAATCAAGCAAAAATATACAACATACTTATGGATTGTATCTACAACTCCAAAAAAAATCAGCTCAAAACTCAATCTACTTTTAGAGAAACAAAAAAGATAAATTATATTGTGAATAGTGTGTTGAAATATTGGGCCCACTTTTAATGGCCCAAATTAGATTTCAGTTTTTTCTATAAATCTCAAAGCCCACATAGTGGCAGCCATGTGAGTTTGAGCCCAAGTTGGTGGCAGCTCACTAGGGAGTGGCAAGAGGTGGGAAGTTTAGTCCTACATGGAAAGTTGGGAGGAAGTTAGACCACCTTATAAGGTGGGTTGTTCCACCACTAGTAAGTGAGTGAGAATAGGAGTGTTACACGCGCGCTCCTCCTCCTCCTCGCTCGTCTCGACTCGACATGTCACGACGCGCGCGCCGCGCTCGTGGTGAGTGGTGAGTGGTGAGTGGATTGAGCCTCGAGCCGAGACTTTCCTTACTTTTTGCAGCTCAGGAAAACGAACAGAGTCCTAGACGGACGCGTCGCAAACCGACTCGAAACGTTCGTGCGACGTAGGCGTGGCCCACGTTGCCTAGGGTTTTCCGAGCCTATATAATCGAATTAGGTTTTTGGGAAGCGCTCTGCGCGACTGCTCAAGCTCTTCATCACGGGTCGCCTTCCATCCAAGTCGGGCGGTGCTGCCTACCGTCGTCTTCAACGCCATCTATTTCGACCCGTCGTCCCCGTCGTCAACAACGTTGTCATCAACAACGTTACTGCTGCGACATCATCTGCTACACCTCCACCTCCACCAGATCGGTACGTGCGACATATCTCGATCTGTTTAGCGATGGATGCTTTACCGTTTGCGCTGCTGCTACTCATGTTGATTAATGCATGTACTATGTTTGAGTTTCACATGTTAGTAGTTGCTGCCATCATGTTTTATATTCTGGAATTAATCATGGAAATTGTGCCTAATTATCCAACATAGTGTTTGCTCTGGGTGAATAGTATTTCACACTATTCATTCCCAGATTTATCTTTTTTGGCTCTCTAAATGTATGTTGAATTTGAAGCAGTGAATTTTTGGTGTTGCATATATAACATAGATGTATGTTGCCAATTTTTTTGAGAATTTTTGAACATGTTTTTTGTCTTCAAAAAATTGATCTCATAGATCCTACCTAAAGCAAGATCCCACCCAAGTTGTCCCCGAGCGTCTGAGGGATGTGTTTCGTTCGTGCCGCGTTTGGGGGACGTCGCTCCCCAGCCGCGTCCCCCAAACGCCGCTCCCAAACTTTTCTAAACATTAAAATACTCATTTTTTTATTTTAATAGAGAAAAGAAATATTCCACAAATTAATACATAATTTGGAACATGATTTACACAAACTAAGACATAGTTTGGAACATAGTTTCCACAAACTAATACATAGTTTGAACCATGGTTTACACAAATTAAAAACATTGCAAAATAACGAAACCTAACTAGTGTTGGCATCGCAGATTTCGCGTGTTCGCTGCCAAGAAAGAACACTTCCAGACACTCCCAGTCACCCAAACTGGAAAATCCAGCCGGTGATGATAGCCCTGTTGGTCCTTTCGAGAAGGAACATCCAAAAACCTCCGTGCCTATTTTCGATGCGAAGAAACAACACTCAATCGTCCTCCTCATCGGTGTCGCCATGGTAGTGCCGGCAGCAGCGAGTCTCGTCGAACAGCTTGACGCTCATATCGACGTCGCCAAGGTAGGAGAATGTGAGCACGTAGCCGGCTTCGAGGTCGTGGTAGTGCGCGAACTTCTCCCAGCCGGTGTGGAGGTACATCTTTGCCGCGCCCTTCGAAAAGCACGTCCACCGGTCACCGACAGCGGTCGCAGCTAGCCTCCCGCAGATGCAGCGCGGCCGGCTCGTTGCCAGCGACGAAGTCGATGAACATGTCCGGCAGCCTCTGGATGCCGAGTGCGTCGCCCTTGAAGAACACTTCCTGCTCCTCCTCCTGCAGGTCTGACGATGAAGACGACGACGTCGCAGGAGACGGCGAGCGTGCAGCTCTGCCGCGGCCACGACCATGACCACGACCTCGACCTCTGCCTCTACCAGCCATGGCGTCGACTCTTGAGATGGTGCCGGCTAGGGTTGGGGAGAGAGGCGGTAGGGTTTGTGTGTGAGGGACGATGAGAGAGGGCCCCTTTTTATAGGCCGGAGGGAGGCAGGGGAGCGGTGGCGCTCATTAACGCCAGCACACAGAGCTAGGCGCGACGAGATGCTTCGTTGCGCCTCTGCGGGAACTGCACCATCGCTGCACGCCAATAACTTCCGTCGCGAGGTAGGCGACGGTTAGGTTAAACTTCAATGTGCCACTGACGTGTCGGTCCTGCCACTCCTCGCTTCGCTTTTCGTTGTGTCCGACGTACCCGGAACGTCCCCTTTATAGCGGGGACGGGCTCGAGGCGCCAGACACCGTGTTAGACCGCGCCGGACGGAAAGAGGCTTTGGGGCGCGTGGCTGGGAACGATTTTTTGATGCTCTGATCTTTCACCACAACGAAATCGGCATCTGTTGCTCCGGAAAGTAAAAGTGGTTTGTAGTTGTAGGTCGCTCTTTCTCGCTGTCGATCGAAAGGTCCCTGATTTGGTGAGATGATGTTGTTTATTCTCCCACCTATGATAGGCTTTCTTCCCCCATTATTTCTTCAGCTTGTGCCGCGAATCTAAGTGTGGTCATCGTACTGGAGATCGATTTGTCGGGTAGAATTTTTCAGAGGGGTGTCATAGCTAGATTAGTTGAGTTTACTGCTATTCCCTCTGTCTCATGAAAGCTTTCATGTGACGGAGGGAGTACTTTTTTATAGCTCTAGTGTTGGTCTTTGCAAGAAGCCAAGAAGGCGTGCATGTATTCCACTAAAGGGTTCATTTTCTTCTCTCCTGTGCACAACTTGACACACACGCACGCACATATTGATGTACATGCATGGTCAACCAGTGCGCAAGGTGGCAGGGAATGCTTCTGGAATTGGATTAGGGTTTTGGGGTGACTTTATTGGCCCTAGTTCCATCGCGCATGCATGTGTGAAACAAAGGACATATAGATGCATGAAACTTTGGAAACGCAGAGGTCAAAGCAAATACTGTATTCAAAGCTCCTAGTCTTTATGCAATTCATATTCAAGCAGTTGAGCACTTCCCTTTCCCATCTTCAAGTTGTCCAATTTCCGACGTTCATTGTACTCCCTCCGTCCCATGAATGTTGTCTAAGATTTGTCCGATACACGAAGGTTATCTAAGATTTGTCTGATACATGCATATAGAGTTTGACAATTGTCCGATACACGAAGGTTGTCTAAGATTTGTCAGCAAATCTTAGACAACCTTCGTCGGACGGACGGAGTACTAGCAAACTACACTAGCTCGTGTACATTGCATATTTGCACCCACGCATATGCATGCGACTCGTGTGGGAAGACTTGGTTGTCATGCAGTACTAGTCAGCAAGCAATGTGATTGCTCGTCTCTCGGTGGAGAAGACTTCCGATGGCTAAAATTGAGAAGGCGAAGGAGTATCTCAAAAGCAAAATTTAGAAGAGTGGCGTCACATGGAAGGAGTCCGCTTCATGGATCGTTCTCATCTTTTGGGTTGTCGATTCCAAGATCTTCGTGTTGAGAGTTTATGGTTGTTGGACTTGCATGCTTTCAGAGTAGTCCTCCTGTTGTATTGTCGTATCAATTTTCGTTTTTTTATTAATTACCTGGGCAATTTTTTCTCAACTAATAGTTTGAGGTAAAACTTTTATGTCCATTTTGGAACGGAAAAAATCACCCAAATCACCCAGCACCCCAAGTACGATTCGAACCTACGATCAACCGGTTAACAACCGACCGCTCTACAGTCAGCAACTACTGTAGTTCAAGCCATGGCATGTGCACATTGCGCCGGACCAAACCGTTCCAAAACATTGTTCACGTCGATCACGCAAGTTGCACACGTGTAAGACCGAAGTTCATTCAAACTAGAAAATATATGCGAGAGCAACAAGTTGATCCAGTTTTTGTCCCCAGCAATGAAAAAAAGACAAGAGAGAAGGACGACGGGAGTCAGTGGATCCGGCTACAGGAAAGTCCACTCACACCAACCGCAACTGCAAGTGGGTCAATGTTCTCAAATCTGACCTGGAAGCAGGATACAAGCGAGCCCGGAAGCACCGCCCACGCGGCAAAGGAGGCAAGGGCAAGAACAAGGACAAAGAGGAAGATAGTTTCGAGACGATGGATGAGGATGATGCTTCACCGGATCCCAAAATCGGATCCGCAGCTAAACCCAACCCCTTCGATAAAAAGAGTGCGGGCGCGTACCACACCTTCCCCAGAACTCCAACAGTCCGTGCAAGCAAATCAGCTCTCCGGATCCTGAACGCCACAGTTCCCGCTGTGCCGCAGTATGTCAGGTGGTCGGAAACTCCGTGTACGTTTGATAAGAAGGATCACCCTACTGTCATTCCGAAAGAGTGCTATGCCTTGGTTGTAAGTCCCCGCATCGACAGGTATGATTTCTCCAAGTGCCTCATGGACGGCGGAGCCAGCCTGAATATCATGTACCTGGAAACTCTGGAGCGGATGAACCTTACCAAGGAACAGCTCAAACACAGCACCACTGAATTTCATGGTGTGGTTCCGGGTAAAAAGGTGAATTCCTTGGGCAGCATCAGACTTCCCGTGGCCTTCGGCGATGCCAATAACTTTCGCGAAGAGATGATCATGTTTGAGGTCGTACCCTTCAAAAGCTCCTACCACGTCATTTTCGGCAGGCCCACCTACCACAAGTTTCACGCAAGAGCGTGCTACATCTACAACAAGCTCAAGATTCCGGGTCCAAAAGGTATGATTACCGTATCCGGAGACTACAAGAAGGCTCACGAATGCGAGTTAGGCGAAGCCGCCTTCGCAGAGTCTGTGATATCTGGAGAGGAGCTGCAAGGCTACAGAGCCACGGTGGATCCGACTGAGATGCAGACCACCAAGAAGCAGATCTTCGAATAGAAGACCTCCTTCAAGGCCGCGATAGAAACCAAGAAGCACGACCTCATCGTCGGCGACAACTCTAAGCAGGTTTCAGTCGGAGCCAACATGGACCCCAAATAGGAAGACGCACCCGTCGAGTTCCTCCGCGCTAACATGGATATCTTTGCATGGCAACCTTCTGACATGTCCGGAGTACCTAGGGAACTCGCCGAGCACTACCTCAACATAAATCCGGGGGCTAAACCGGTGAAGCAAGCTATGCGACGCTTTGGAGATAAGAAGCGTCGCGCCATAGGAATGGAACTAGCAAAGTTACTAGAGGCAGGTTTTGTAGTAGAAGTTATCCATACTGATTGGGTCGCAAATCCCGTCCTTGTACCCAAAAAGAACACTGAAATACTAAGAATGTGCATCGATTACTCCAACTTGAATAAGCATTGTCCGAAGGATCCGTTCCCCTTGCCGCGTATTGACCAAGTCATTGATTCGACGGCAGGGGCGGAACTTCTGTGTTTTCTTGACGCATATTCCGGGTATCATCAGATCCGGATGAAGAAATCTGACCAAAAGGCGACCTCGTTCATCACCCCCTTCGGCACTTACTGCTATGTCACTATGCCCTTTGGTCTGAAAAATGCAGGTGCCACCTACCAACGTACGATGCAGCGATGCCTGAAGGACCAAATTGGCCGGAACGTGCACGCCTACGTCGACGACATCGCGGTCATGACCCGGAAAGGATCCGACTTGATCAGCGACCTCACAGAAACCTTCGAGAATCTCCGTCAGTACAAGATGATGTTAAATCCGCTGAAGTGCGTCTTTGGCGTTCCAGCCAGAAAACTCCTTGGCTTCATCGTCTCTCATAGAGGCATTGAGGTTAACCCGGAAAAAATCAAGGCAATCCTGTGTATCAAAAGGCCAACTTGTCTCAAAGATGTGCAACGGCTAACTGGTTGTGTTGCAGCAATCAGTAGGTTCGTTAGCCGTCTTGGCGAAAAGGCGCTACCTTTGTACAAGCTGCTGAAGAAAACAGACAAATTTGTCTGGGACGACGCATCAGATGCAGCACTTCAGGGATTGAAGGAAATACTCGCTTCTCCACCTATCCTAGCAGCTCCAGAAGAATCAGAGCCCATGCTCCTTTACCTGGCAGCTACCAACAGAGTCATCAGTCTTGTCATCGTGGTAGAGCGAAAGGAAGAAGGTCACGAATACGGAGTCCAAAGGCCTATCTATTACATTAGCGAGGTACTGATGGAATCCAAGCAAAGATATCCTCACTTTCAGAAGCTAGCCTACGGCGTGTTCCTAGGTAGCAGGAAGCTGAGACACTACTTCCAAGAGCACCCAGTAACAGTTGTGAGCAAAGGTCCGCTGTCGATGATTCTCAACAACGCTGACGCAACAGGACGCACAGCAAAATGGGGCATCGAGTTATCCGCCTTCGATATCGCTTACAAAGCCAGGACTGCGGTTAAATCCCAAGTCTTGGCAGATTTCGTCGCAGATTGGACAGAGGCTCCGGATGCAAATCTGGAGCCGGAACCAGAAACATGGGTCATGCACTTCGATGGATCCAAGCAGCATCAAGGCTCAGGAGCCGGAGTCACCCTGAAGTCCCCCACCGGAGAAGAACTGCAGTACGTTCTGCAGATTCACTTCGAAGCTACAAACAACATGGCGGAATACGAGGCTCTACTACACGGTCTGCGCATCGCTAAGGAAATTGGGATCAAGCACATAATTTGCTGCGAAGATTCCGACCTGGTGGCACAACAAGTAGCCGGAACCTGGAATGCCAGAAACTCCGTCATGGCGGCTTACAGAGATGAATTTGACGAGATCGCCAAGTGCTTCCTCGGATACGAAGTCATGTACGTCAGGCGACGATGTAAAGTCTTATAGTGCTTACAATATGTTCATAGGTGAGTCTTGCTGCACCGTTTTATACTTGAGTTTGCTTCAAACAACCTTGCTAGCCTAGCCTTGTATTGAGAGGGAATTCTTCTCGTGCATCCAAATCCTTGAGCCAAAAACTATGCCATTTGTGTCCACCATACCTACCTACTACATGGTATTTCTCTGCCATTCCAAAGTAAATTACTTGAGTGCTACCTTTAAAATTCTATTCTTTGCCTTTACAATACATAGCTCATGGGAAAATAGCCTTAAAAACTATTGTGGTGAAGAATATGTACTTATGTATCTTATTTCTTAATAAGTTGCTTGTTGAGCGGTAACCATGTTTCTGGGGACGCCATCAACTTTTACACCTTTGTTGAATATCATGTGAGTTACTATGCATGTTCGTCTTGTCTGAAGTAAGGGCGATTTTCATGATCAAATGGTTTGAGTATGCATATTGTTAGAGCAGAACATTGGGCCGCTAACTAAATCCATGAATCATGGTGAAAGTTTCAGTTTGGACACAAATCCTCAATCTCTTATGAGAATATTATCTGTTGTTGAATGCTTAAGCATTAAAAGAGGAGTCCATTATCTGTTGTCTATGTTGTCCCGGTATGGATGTCTAAGTTGAGAATAATCAAAAGCGAGAAATCCAATGCGAACTTTATCCTTAGACCTCTGTATAGGCGGCATAGAGGTATCCCTTTGTGACACTTGGTTGAAACATATGTTATGCAATGATAATCCGTGTTAATCCAAGCTAATTAGGACAAGGTGCGGGCACTATTAGTATTCTATGCATGAGGCTTGCAACTTATAGGATATCTTATACATAACACATATGATTTATTACTACCGTTGACAAAATTGTTTCTATGTTTTCAAAATGAAAAGCTCTAGCACAAAAATAGTAATCCATGCTTCCCTCTGCGAAGGGCCATTCTTCTACTTTATTGTTGAGTCAGTTTACCTATTCTTTCTATCTCAGAAGCAAACACTTGTGTCAACTGTGTGCATTGATTCTTACATGTTTACCTATTGCACTTGTTATATTACTTTGTGTTGACAATTATCCATGAGATATATATGTTGAAGTTGAAAGCAACCGCTGAAACTTATATCTTCCTTTGTGTTGCTTCAAAGCTTTCTACTAAGAATTTATTGCTTATGAGTAACTCTTATGCAAGTCTTATTGATGCTTGTCTTCAAAGTATTATTCATGAAAAGTCTTTGCTATATGATTCAGTTGTTTACTCATTGTCTTCATCATTGCTTCGAATCGCTGCATTCATCTCATGTGCTTTACAATAGTATTGATCAAGATTATGATAGCATGTCACTTCAGAAATTATCCTTGTTATCGTTTACCTACTCGAGGGCGAGTAGGAACTAAGCTTGGGGATGCTTGATACGTCTCAAACATATTCATAATTTCTTATGTTCCATGCTACTTTTATGATGATACTCACATGTTTTTTACACATTGTATGTCATTATTATGCATTTTCCGGCACTAACCTATTGACGAGATGCCGAAGAGCCAGTTGCTGTTTTCTGCTGTTTTTGGTTTCAGAAATCCTACAAAGGAAATATTCTCGGAATTGGACGAAATCAACGCCCAGGGTTTTATTTTTCCACGAAGCTTCTAGAAGACCGAAAGGGAAACGAAGTGGGGCGACGAGGCGCCGACACAACAGGGCGGCGCGGCCCAGGTCTTGGCCGCGCGGCCCTGGCGTGTGGGGCCCTCGTGTCGCCCCTAAACCTACCCTTCCGCCTACTTAAAGCCTTCGTTGCGAAACCCCCAGTACCGAGAGCCACGATACGGAAAACCTTCCAGAGACGCTGCCGCCGCCAATCCCATCTCGGGGGATTCAGGAGATCGCCTCCGGCACCCTGCCGGAGAGGGGAATCATCTCCCGGAGGGCTCTTCATCGCCATGATCGCCTCCGGAACGATGTGTGAGTAGTTCACCCCTGGACTATGGGTCCATAGCAGTAGCTAGATGGTTGTCTTCTCCTCATTGTGCTATCATGTTAGATCTTGTGAGCTGCCTATCATGATCAAGATCATCTATTTATAATGCTACATGTTGTGTTTGTTGGGATCCGATGAATATTGAATACTATGTCAAGTTGATTATCAATCTATCATATATGTTGTTTATGTTCTTGCATGCTCTCTGTTGCTAGTAGAGGCTCTGGCCAAGTTGATACTTGTAACTCCAAGAGGGAGTATTTATGCTCGATAGTGGGTTCATGCCTCCATTGAATCTGGGACAGTGAGAGAAAGTTCTAAGGTTGTGGATGTGCTGTTGTCACCAGGGATAAAACATCAATGGTTTATCTAAGGATATTTGTGTTGATTACATTACGCACCATACTTAATGCAATTGTCTGTTGTTTGCAACTTAATACCAGAAGGGGTTCGGATGATAACCTGAAAGTGGACTTTTTAGGCATAGATGCATGCTGGATAGCGGTCTATGTACTTTGTCGTAATGCCCTGATTAAATCTCCTAGTACTCATCATGATATATGTATGTGCATTGTTATGCCTTCTTTATTTGTCAATTGCCCAACTGTAATTTGTTCACCCAACATGCTATTTATCTTATGGGAGAGACACCACTAGTGAACTGTGGACCCCGGTCCATTCTTTACATCTGAAATACAATCTACTGCAATTGTTCTTTACTGTTCTTCGCAAACAAACATCATCTTCCACACTATACAATTAATCCTTTGTTTACAGCAAGCCGGTGAGATTGACAACCTCACTGTTACGTTGGGGCAAAGTACTTTGATTGTGTTGTGCAGGTTCCACGTTGGCGCCGGAATCCCTGGTGTTGCGCCGCACTACACTCCATCACCAACAACCTTCACGTGTTCCTTGACTCCTACTGGTTCGATAACCTTGGTTTCTTACTGAGGGAAAACTTGCTACTGTATGCATCACACCTTCCTCTTGGGGTTCCCAACGGACGTGTGTTAACTGCACGCATCAAGCACTTTTTCTGGCGCCGTTGCCGGGGAGATCAAGACACGCTGCAAGGGGAGTCTCCTACTTCCAATCTCTTTACTTTGTTTTTGTCTTACTTTACTTTATTTACTGCTTTGTTTGATCTTATATCAAAAACACAAAAAAATTAGTTGCTAGCTTTACTTTATTTACTGTCTTGATCTCCATATTAAAAACACATAAAAACTAGTTACTTGCATTTACTTTATTTAGTTTGCTTTATTTACTACTGTTAAAATGAATACTCCTGAAAACACTAAGTTGTGTGACTTCACTAGCACAAATAATAATGATATCCTATGCACACCTATTGCTCCACCTGCTACTACAGCAGAATTTTTTGAAATTAAACCTGCTTTACTAAATCTTGTCATGAGAGACTAATTTTCTGGTGTTAGTTCTGATGATGCTGCTGCCCATCTTAATAATTTTGTTGAACTTTGTGAAATGGAAAAGTATAAGGACGTAGATGGTGACATTATAACATTGAAATTGTTTCCTTTCTCCTTAAGAGGAAGAGCTAAAGATTGGTTGCTATCTTTGCCTAAGAATAGTATTGATTCATGGACAAAATGTAAAGATGCTTTTATTGGTAGATATTATCCTCCTGCTAAAATTATATCTTTGAGAAGTAGCATAATGAATTTTAAGCAATTAGATAATGAACATGTTGCTCAAGCATGGGAGAGAATGAAATCTTTGGTAAAGAATTGCCCAACCCATGGACTAACAACTTGGATGATCATCCAAACCTTCTATGCAGGATTGAATTTTTCTTCGCGGAACCTATTGGATTCAGCTGTTGGAGGTACCTTCATGTCCATTACTTTGGGGGCGGCAACCAAGCTTCTTGATAATATGATGATCAATTACTCTGAATGGCACACGGAAAGAGCTCCACAAGGTAAGAAGGTAAATTCTGTTGAAGAAACCTCCTCCTTGAGTGATAAGATTGATGCTATTATGTCTATGCTTGTGAATGGTAGATCTAATGTTGATCCTAATAATGTTCCTTTAGCTTCATTGGTTGCCCAAGAAGAACATGTTGATGTGAACTTCATTAAAAATAATAATTTCAACAACAATGCTTATAGGAATAATTCTGGTAACAACTGTAGGCCATATCCTTCTAATAATGGTAATGGTTATCGTAATTCTTATGGTAATTCTTACAACAATAATAGGAGTGTACCCCCTGGTCTTGAAGCCATGCTTAAAGAATTTATTGGTACACAAACTGCTTTTAACAAATCTGTTGAGGAAAAGCTTGATAAAATTGATATTCTTTCTTCTAAGGTTGATAGTCTTGCTGCTGATGTTGATCTTTTAAAATTGAAAGTTATGCCTAATAGGGATAATGATAATAAAATTGTTACTACAGCAAACGCCATACAAGTTCGAATTAATGAAAATATTAGATTGATGGCTGAATTGCATGCTAGGTGGGAAAGAGAAGAAAACGAAAAACTTGCTAAAGAGAATAATGTAGCTAAAGTTTGGACTATTACCACCACTAGTAATGATAATGCTTCACATGTTGCTACACCACCTACTATCAATGGTAAAATAATTGGTGTTGGCAATGTTTCTACTCCTAGTGCAATGCGTGCAAAATTGCCTGAAACTGCTAAAACTGCTGAAACTGCTTGTGATAAAACTGCTGATTTTTTTCAAAATATTGGGGACAATGATCCCATTGCTGTAGATCATAATGGTTTAGATTTTGATGATTGTCACATCTCTGAATTTATAAAGTTCTTACAAAAACTTGCTAAAAGTCCCAATGCTAGTGCTATAAATTTGGCCTTTACAAAACATATTACAAATGCTCTCATAAAAGCTAGAGAAGATAAACTAAAACTTGAAACTTCTATTCCTAGGAAGTTAGAAGATGGTTGGGAGCCCATCATTAAGATGAGGGTCAATGATTTTGATTGTAATGCTTTATGTGATCTTGGTGCAAGTATTTCTGTTATGCCTAAGAAACTCTATGATATGCTTGACTTGCCATCATTGAAAAATTGTTATTTGGATGTTAATCTTGCTGATAATGCTATAAAGAAACCTTTGGGGAGGATTGATAATGTTCGCATTATGGTTAACAATAACCTTGTCCCCGTTGATTTTGTTGTCTTGGATATTGAATGCAATGCATCTTGTCCCATTATATTGGGAAGACCTTTTCTTCGAACTGTTGGTGCTACCATTGATATGAAGGAAGGTAATATTAAATATCAATTTCCTCTCAAGAAAGGTATGGAACACTTCCATAGAAAGAGAATGAAGTTACCTTATGATTCTATTATTAGAACAAATTATGATGTCGATGCTTCATCTCTTGATGTTACTTGATTCACACTTTCTGCGCCTAGCTGAAAGGCGTTAAAGAAAAGCGCTTATGGGAGACAACCCATTATTTTACTTCTGCACTTTTGTTTTATATTTGAGTCTTGGAAGTTGTTACTACTGTAGCAACCTCTCCTTATCTTTATTTTATTGCATTGTTGTGCCAAGTAAAGTCTTTGATAGTAAAGTCAATACTAGATTTGGATTACTGCGCAGAAACAGATTTCTTACTGTCACGAATTTGAGTAGAATTCTCTGTAGGTAACTCAGAAAAAACTGCCAATTTACGTGCGTGATCCTCAGATATGTACGCAACTTTCATTCAATTTGAGCATTTTCATCTGAGCAAGTTAAGTGCCCCAGAAAAATTCGTCTTTACGGACTGTTCTGTTTTGACAGATTCTGCCTTTTATTTCGCATTGCCTGTTTTGCTATGTTTGATGGATTTCTTTGTTCCATTAACTTTCAGTAGCTTTGTGCAATGTCCAGAAGTGTTAAGAATGATTATGTCACCTCTGAATATATGAATTTTCAATTATGCACTAACCCTCTAATGAGCTTGTTTCGAGTTTGGTGTGGAGGAAGTTTTCAAGGGTCAAGAGAGGAGGATGATACAATATGATCAAGAAGAGTGAAAAGTCTAAGCTTGGGGATGCCCCCGTGGTTCATCCCTGCATATTTCAAGAAGACTCAAACATCTAAGCTTGGGGATGCCCAAGGCATCCCCTTCTTCATCGACAACTTATCAGGTCACCTCTAGTGAAACTATATTTTTATTCAGTCACATCTTATGTGCTTTACTTGGAGCGTCTGTTTGCTTTTATTTTTGTTTTGTTTGAATAAAATCGGATCCTAGCATTCTTTGTGTGGGAGAGAGACACGCTCCGCTGTTGCATATGAACACATGTGTTCTTAGCTTTATTCTTAATGTTCATTGCGAAGGTTGAACTACTTCGTTCATTGTTATATGGTTGGAAACGGAAAATGCTGCATGTGGTAATTGGTATAATTTCTTGAATAATTTGATACTTGGAAATTGTTGTACTCATATAGATCATGTTTAAGCTCTTGCATCATGTACTTTGCACCTATTAATGAAGAACTACATAGAGCTTGTTAAAATTTGGTTTGCATGATTGTTCTCTAGAGTCTAGATATTTTCTGGTTAAGGTGTTTGAACAACAAGGAGACGATGTAAAGTCTTATAGTGCTTACAATATGTTCATAGGTGAGTCTTGCTGCACCGTTTTATACTTGAGTTTGCTTCAAACAACCTTGCTAGCCTAGCCTTGTATTGAGAGGGAATTCTTCTCGTGCATCCAAATCCTTGAGCCAAAAACTATGCCATTTGTGTCCACCATACCTACCTACTACATGGTATTTCTCTGCCATTCCAAAGTAAATTACTTGAGTGCTACCTTTAAAATTCTATTCTTTGCCTTTACAATACATAGCTCATGGGAAAATAGCCTTAAAAACTATTGTGGTGAAGAATATGTACTTATGTATCTTATTTCTTAATAAGTTGCTTGTTGAGCGGTAACCATGTTTCTGGGGACGCCATCAACTTTTACACCTTTGTTGAATATCATGTGAGTTACTATGCATGTTCGTCTTGTCTGAAGTAAGGGCGATTTTCATGATCAAATGGTTTGAGTATGCATATTGTTAGAGAAGAACATTGGGCCGCTAACTAAAGCCATGAATCATGGTGGAAGTTTCAGTTTGGACACAAATCCTCAATCTCTTATGAGAATATTATCTGTTGTTGAATGCTTAAGCATTAAAAGAGGAGTCCATTATCTGTTGTCTATGTTGTCCCGGTATGGATGTCTAAGTTGAGAATAATCAAAAGCGAGAAATCCAATGCGAACTTTCTCCTTAGACCTCTGTACAGGCGGCATAGAGGTACCCCTTTGTGACACTTGGTTGAAACATATGTTATGCAATGATAATCCGTGTTAATCCAAGCTAATTAGGACAAGGTGCGGGCACTATTAGTATTCTATGCATGAGGCTTGCAACTTATAGGATATCTTATACATAACACATATGATTTATTACTACCGTTGACAAAATTGTTTCTATGTTTTCAAAATGAAAAGCTCTAGCACAAAAATAGTAATCCATGCTTCCCTCTGCGAAGGGCCATTCTTCTACTTTATTGTTGAGTCAGTTTACCTATTCTTTCTATCTCAGAAGCAAACACTTGTGTCAACTGTGTGCATTGATTCTTACATGTTTACCTATTGCACTTGTTATATTACTTTGTGTTGACAATTATCCATGAGATATATATGTTGAAGTTGAAAGCAACCGCTGAAACTTATATCTTCCTTTGTGTTGCTTCAAAGCTTTCTACTAAGAATTTATTGCTTATGAGTAACTCTTATGCAAGTCTTATTGATGCTTGTCTTGAAAGTATTATTCATGAAAAGTCTTTGCTATATGATTCAGTTGTTTACTCATTGTCTTCATCATTGCTTTGAATCGCTGCATTCATCTCATGTGCTTTACAATAATATTGATCAAGATTATGATAGCATGTCACTTCAGAAATTATCCTTGTTATCGTTTACCTACTCGAGGGCGAGTAGGAACTAAGCTTGGGGATGCTTGATACGTCTCAAACATATTCATAATTTCTTATGTTCCATGCTACTTTTATGATGATACTCACATGTTTTTTACACATTATATGTCATTACTATGCATTTTCCGGCACTAACCTATTGACAAGATGCCGAAGAGCCAGTTGCTGTTTTCTGCTGTTTTTGGTTTCAGAAATCCTACAAAGGAAATATTCTCGGAATTGGACGAAATCAACGCCCAGGGTTTTATTTTTTCACGAAGCTTCCAGAAGACCGAAAGGGAAACGAACTGGGGCGACGAGGCGCCGACACAACAGGGCGGCGCGGCCCAGGTCTTGGCCGCGTGGCCCTGGCGTGTGGGGCCCTCGTGTCGCCCCTAAACCTACCCTTCCGCCTACTTAAAGCCTTCGTCGCGAAACCCCCAGTACCGAGAGCCACGATATGGAAAACCTTCCAGAGACGCCGCCGCCGCCAATCCCATCTCGGGGGATTCAGGAGATCGCCTCCGGCACCCCGCCGAAGAGGGGAATCATCTCCCGGAGGGCTCTTCATCGCCATGATCGCCTCCGGAACGATGTGTGAGTAGTTCACCCCTAGACTATGGGTCCATAGCAGTAGCTAGATGGTTGTCTTCTCCTCATTGTGCTATCATGTTAGATCTTGTGAGCTGCCTATCATGATCAAGATCATCTATTTGTAATGCTACATGTTGTGTTTGTTAGGATCCGATGAATATTGAATACTATGTCAAGTTGATTATCAATCTATCATATATGTTGTTTATGTTCTTGCATGCTCTCCGTTGCTAGTAGAGGCTCTGGCCAAGTTGATACTTGTAACTCCAAGAGGGAGTATTTATGCTCGATAGTGGGTTCATGCCTCCATTGAATCTGGGACAGTGAGAGAAAGTTCTAAGGTTGTGGATGTGCTGTTGCCACTAGGGATAAAACATCAATGCTTTTTATAAGGATATTTGTGTTGATTACATTACGCACCATACTTAATGCAATTGTCTGTTGTTTGCAACTTAATACCGGAAGGGGTTCGGATGATAACCTGAAAGTGGACTTTTTAGGCATAGATGCATGCTGGATAGCGGTCTATGTACTTTGTCGTAATGCCCTGATTAAATCTCATAGTACTCATCATGATATATGTATGTGCATTGTTATGCCTTCTTTATTTGTCAATTGCCCAACTGTAATTTGTTCACCCAACATGCTATTTATCTTATGGGAGAGACACCACTAGTGAACTGTGGACCCCGGTCCATTCTTTACATCTGAAATACAATCTACTGCAATTGTTCTTTACTGTTCTTCGCAAACAAACATCATCTTCCACACTATATAATTAATCCTTTGTTTACAGCAAGCCGGTGAGATTGACAACCTCACTGTTACGTTGGGGCAAAGTACTTTGATTGTGTTGTGCAGGTTCCACGTTGGCGCTGGAATCCCTGGTGTTGCGCCGCACTACACTCCGTCACCAACAACCTTCACGTGTTCCTTGACTCCTACTGGTTCGATAACCTTGGTTTCTTACTGAGGGAAAACTTGCTACTGTATGCATCACACCTTCCTCTTGGGGTTCCCAACGGACGTGTGTTAACTGCACGCATCACACGTACTCTGCTATATACCGGAGACTTACCCAGGACGCCGGAGTTCAGCCAGTCCCAGCACGCCTCCGCTGTCTCCATATATTTTCGGAGCCCACCAAGCTCCTTTTGTTGCTTCTGGATGGTGTCGCTATCAGTTTTTCTTTTTAACTGGAACTCACCCTCCTTTTGAATGAGCTCCGAGTTCTTCTCAGCAAGTTTTTTCTCCGCCTCTGCGAGTTTCGCCTCAAGATTTTTCTGGGAGGCGCGCAGAGTTTCCAGTTCGGAGGAGGCTGCAGCGAGGGACGAGGATGCACCTACTCAAAGATAAGTAAACATCAAGTTTGAGATGCGGAACATAACCTACATGCACCAGAGAGTCGGAAACCAACCTTGGGCTTCTGACAGCTGCTTCTTCAAATCCGCATTCTCCTCTTGGAAATGTTGGATCTTTTCCGCCTGGCTGAGGGTAACGCGACGCTGAAGCGCAATGTTCTTGTGAGGCTCGTAATGCAGAGCCTGCTGTTCCTGAAAATCCAGTCAGTGCCGGAGTAAGTTCCACAAGTATTTTATGGTTAAGTCTTTCTAAAGCATTATTGCTGGAAATGTTTCCGCCATAATGCTTGGGGGCTACCACAACATTTAAATCTTTCTTCAATGTGAGTTTTCTCTAAGTATTCAGACGCTAACTACACTAGTTTCCGCCAAAATACTTGGGGGCTACTGGGGAGTTACCTTTTGCTTGCAAACAAGCTTGTCGAAGAACTGGCCAACTTCCTTTTTGAACTCCTGGATCTCCGACGTCTCGATGTCCGGTTTACCCCAGGCATTGTTCAGCATAGCGTTGAGCAGATCTTGCTCCAACTCCCATTTTTCCGCCTCTGTTAGTTTGTTAAAAAACTTTGTGGCATAGGCTTTAGGGGTGGAGGTAAGGTCAGCCGGATCTCCAAAATTCTTGGGGAAAACGACCATATCACTAGTTGCAGCTTCAACTTTGCCGGATGAATTGACTTCTGCTTCCTCACGGCCTTGTGCTTCAGTTTCTTCAGGGGCAGGGCCCTTGCCACCGGAACTTTCTCCGCCCGCTTTGTCACTGCCAACCGGAATTATCTCCGGTGGAGTGGATGCAGCAGGAGCAGGAGATTGATCCGCGGGAGGAGGAGATGGCTGTGGGGTAGCTTGGGGAGCGCTTGGTGGAGCTGCTGTCGCGGGACCAACGGCAGGGGATTTCTTATGCATATACTTCGTAATGGGCTCCTGAACGTTGGTCCGCGCGGTGGTAGAACTCGGATTCCTGTAAGCAAGCAAAGGAAAAATATAAGTAACAAAGCTTACCAAGATAAAAGACGCACGGTACTCGGAAACTTACGTCGCGCCCGGAATGTTTGGACGCGAGCGCTTTCCTGCTGTCGACAGCAGTTTGAGACGCTCGCGCTCCGCCTTCTTGGAGTCGAGCGGAGGCGGCTTGGTCACCTTGGGTTTCTTGGCGGAGGCCTCGCCGCTAGCTCCGGCTTCAGAGTCGGAAGCTTTGGCGCGGGGACGCTTGGAAGCTCGAGGGGCAGCCTTTCGGGGCGCTCGCTCCTCTTCCTCCTTAGGGTCCTCCAGATCCTCCTCCGCCGCGTCACCGCTGACAGGGACTCGGAGTATGTTGCGAAAATTCTCCTCCGCCAAAGTATCGAGCTGCGAGGAAGGTTAGAAGAACAAGTTAAAACACATTGAAGATATGAGAAGTTGAAGAACAGCGAAGAGGCATGTGCTTACCGGAGGACACTGGCCGTGTGTGTTGATGTCCTTGATTAGTTCCGGGATTGGTTGTCCCCGGCCTATCTTCACCAACGTCTTGAATCTCCTTTTGAGAGAGTCAGCCGGAAGATCATGGCGCGTTACCCGGAGATGATCGTCCGCCCTAGTATATGCGCACATCAGGCGTGCGTTGTAGCGCAGAGGCTGGATTCTCCGGGAAAACCAGCTAAGGGTCAGCTGGGCTCCGGTTAGTCCGTCGTGGACCAACCAGGAAATCCTCCGAGCAGCCTTCTCCAGTATCGGAGTCTGGGCGAGCGAGGGGATGAAGCTCCAGCTAGCCAGTTCTTCTGGAGGCTTGTTGTTGAAGGCGGGAAGTCCGTCGCGGACATTCAGAACTGATGCGTTCTTCACGTAGAACCATCCGGCGTTCCAGTACCGGACGGACTCGTGGGAATCGTGAGGCGGATAAATGCGGCCGGAGCAGAGCATAAATGTCATACTCCCACAGTTCAGCATGGCTTTGTCTTTCGTCTCTTTCTTCACTCGGAAGAAAAACTGCCACAATGTGACATTTGGTCGGATCCCAAGATGCCTTTCGCAGAGAGTTGCGAAGTTGGAGAGAAGGAGGTACGAGTTTGGGTAGATGTTGTGGGGTTGGAGCCCGTACGTGTCGAGGACGGAGAGGAAAAACTCCGAACAGGGGAGCGATAGACCGCGCTCAACCCATGCCTTGGTCATGACTCGTTCGTCCGCATCGGGTTTGGGGACGTCGGAGTCACGCATGAAGCTCCAGTGCTCGGAGATCATGCCCTCGTTCTGGAGCTCTCTAAGCTCCGCGTCAGTGGTCTCGCAGGGCCACCATTGACCCCTCACGCCTTCGCGGATCCGGGCCTTGGATGCCTTCTTATTTTCCGCTTCCTGAACCTTGGCTGCCATTCTAGCTTGGCCTTGAAGTTCTTCTTGAAGCTCTTGTGCGGTTGGAATCCGGCCTAATATGGTACTGGAAGAGGCGGAGAATGGTTGAGCAAGCCTAATGTCGAAAACGTATAGTGGCAGATATGCAATGGGATCCGGACAGATTGGTTCTACAGTGCTGGGTTCCGGGCTACTCGGAGAACTACCAGTACAATGCGGTGAACCATGCGGCATGCTTCCGGCTGCACCCATGCAAACTAGTTGAGTAACCAGAATCTACACTAGTCTACTTCTTCTTCTACAAGGCCGGTGCACGTACCGTTAATGGCGCGGCGGACCGGCGAGGCCCCGGTGAGATGAAGGTCGCCGAATTTGGAGCAAGCTTCACACTTTGACCACGAATCGGCGGCGTGGAAGAATTCCCGGTCAACCGTGGTAATCTCAGTGTGGAGGGATGCTTGGAACGGCGGCGCGCGAAGCTCTCCGTGCGGAAGCTCGCCGGAGTTTAGATCCAATGGGCGGCGCGGCGCGAGGAGGAAGATGATGCGGTGAGGATGCGGTGAAAGAATGCGAAGTTACCGTGCTTGGGGGTATTTATAGACCTCGCGCGGAGATTCGTGATTCGGATCCTACGGTGGGAACGGAACGGTCACACCGTCAGATGATCGACACGTGTCTTAGGTCAAAAACGGTAAAACGACGTGGAGGTAACTTAACTGTGCGCTCCCGAAATTTCCGGCTAAGGATTCGCGTCTCCGAAAATTTAGCGTGGGATCTCCGTTGCATTATCAATTCAGAAGAAAAGAAGATTTCCGAATAGATGATACTGGAAACAAGTAAGATTTTGAAGCTCTTCAAGATTCTCTTCGGATCCGAGCTGAATGAAGTCGGAGGAATGATGAATCTCGGAGAACTTCGGGGGCTACTGTTGTGGGTATACTTTATGGGTATATCAACGGCATGGCCTAGATCCGGCAACCCCGGGTGGCCCACAGATGGTGATGTGGCATGCGGCCCATCGGGCGGCCCAGTTGCTGTAGATCCTGAAGGATGAAGTCCAGCCCAGGAACAGGAAGCCGGATCCTAACCGACCTACGAAGGAGGCCGGATCCGTGAAGGCCCATGAAGTATCCGAATCCAGTACGGTCCAGAGGGAAGGCAGATCCTTGACGTACACGGCAAGATATTGTATCGTAGTTAGGCAACTTGTATTTCGGCTAGGACTCTCCATGTAAACCCTAGATCCGTGCGCCTTTATAAGCCAGATCCTGGGAGCCCTAGAGGCACAACCACAACTCATTGTAACAACGCGAAAGCGCCCAGATAATTCCAGACAAGCAGCAGTAGGCCCTGTCCTCGTGCAGGTGTTCCGAAGCTGGGTAAATCACGTATCACCGTCCCGAGTGCACTCCACCCTATGGCCCCTACTTCTTCTCCCCCTCACGATCTTGCCTCAGCCTTAACCGTGTCGAGCAGCGGGGAAATTGAGGGACTCACTTTGTCGAAGACGGTGCCTTTCTTCCAAATCCACCATGTCGTGAGCATAATCAACGATGAAGTTCCACTGCGCATGGATTCAGGGTGCGGATCGCATCACCAGTGTCCACCACTCAACAAAGACACACTCGGCAACCAGGCTATGGGCAGTGGATCTGGTCCAAGATAGAACATCACGCCACAACGTCATGGAGAAGGGCGTCCAGTCAGGACATGCTCCATCGTCTCCTCGTATAATCGTAGAGCCTATGGTGCCAACTATCACCCGTCCAACATATGTCCTGGCAGGCTAGCCAAATAAAGAACATCACCCTTAGAGGCGTCCATGTCTTCCAATTCAGCTTCCACGATGTTGAGTGCAACAACCCCCCGAAGAGGGTTGTGTAACAGGATGGCAGTGTACTGGCCATCCGGTGTCTAGCGCCACACCAGCTCGCCTGGCACCTCGGTGAGTTGAACTCCACGGAGGCGAACCCGGTGCTGGACGTATTGTCAAAAGGACAAGTGGGCCCAATTCACTCGAAAAGTCGGTATCCAACTGCGGGTCCGCTAGCACCCGTTGCACCGTGCGATGCTTCCGTGGTTGGCTCCTGACCATCGCCTAGAGATCCAGCGCTAGGTTCTCCACCGATTTCCCGTCAATCCACCTGGATTGCCAGAACAAGGCGGAGCCCCATCCCCAAGCACCTTCATATTGGAGACATGGAACACCCGATGTTCATCCCTGGAGAACTGCATATCCACCCCGCGCCAAGGTTGCGAAGGGTCTGTACCCATCCTCCAAAGCCAACGAATCCAGAGGCTAATGGCCGTTCGTGCGAGGTCCGGGATTCCCAAACCACCGTACCAAAATGGCATGGCAACCCTATCTTAGTTGACAGTGTCCACCGTTAGCATCCTTCTTGCCCACCCATAGGAAACCATGCAACATCTTATTCACTTGGTTTAGAATGTTCACCGTCTAAAGTTGAGATAAATCAACATGAGAATGAAAATCAGGGAAACAAAACTAGACATTCTCCAGTCTATTAATATGATGCCACCCAGTAGTCCGGAAGAAGATATCCTCCGTAACCTTGAGCAGCCGGGTACATCCAGTAGACATAGCCTCCCGCTGATCTTCCGGGAGGAGCAAAGCCCAAAGCTGGATCCAATGCATAGCCCTTCGAATAACCTGCAAAAAATTCTTCCCCCTTTGCTTGTTAAAAATAATATCATTTCTGCTTGTCCAAATCGCTCAACATAAAGCTGAAACGCCAATACGAATCCTAGATTTATCCAATTTTTTAACTCCATTCAAACAAATACCAAACATATTAGTAATATTCGCTGGTGGGGGAATATTATAAGACCAATATAACATGCGCCAAACAATTTGAGCAAAAGGACAATTTGGAAAAATATGTTCAACTGTTTCATTGGAATCACAAAATCAGCACTTTTGACACCCATTCCAATTACGTTTAGCCAAATTATCTTTGGTGAGAAGAACCTTGTTGTCGAGGAACCACATGAAAATTTTGATTTTAAGAGGTATCTTAAGCTTCCATAAATACTTACGAAGAAAAGGAGTATGTTCATTCATCAAATCAAGGTATAATGATTTCACCGAAAAAACACCCAAGTCATTAAGTTTCCAACAAAGCCTATCTGATTCTGTAGAAAGATTGACATCCATTAATGTTGACGCAAATGTAACCAAGCATTTCATTTATTATCATTTAATCCTCTCCTAAAACAAATATTGAGAGGAGATTGAGCAAGAACAGTTGCAGCTAGCACATTCTTATGTTGCACAATGTTGTACAGCGATGGATATTGCTCAGCCAGGGGTGAATCACCTAACCACACATCTTCCCAAAATCGAACAGTAGACCCACATCCTACTTTAAAAAACCCTCTAGCAAAAAAATCAGATTTGACCCGCATTAGCCCCTTCCAAAAGGCAGAATTTGTGGACTTCACCTCCACTTGAGACAAAGTCTTATGTTTAAGATGCTTGTTGTGCAGAATTTTTCGCTATATACCCTCTTCAGACAAGAGTTTAAATATCCATTTGCTAAGAAGGCATCTATTCTTAATTTCCATTACTTCTATGCCTAGACCCCCTTGATCCTTAGGCCTACAAATCATTGTCCATTAAGATAGACGATTTTTTTTTCTATTTTCATCGGACTGCCAAAAGAAAGTAGATCGATAAAAATCTAGCTGTTTCCTAACCCCAACTGGGATTTCAAGGAAAGACAACATGAACATAGGCAAACTTGTTAACACAGAGTTAATAAGTACTAGCCTATCACCATATGACAACATTTTACTCTGCTAGCAACCCAATTTAGAAGCAAAGCGGGACTCGATCGGATTCCATTCCGCATTGCGAAGTGTTCTGTGATGAATAGGTATACCCAGATAGCTCATAGGTAGAGTACCAAATTCGCAACCTAGAATTTCCCTGTACTTATGTTACTTATGTTGTACGTCTCGAGCCTTACCGAAGAAAAAGATCTCACTCTTATGAAAATTAATTTTCATATCAGAAAGCTGTTCAAACATACACAAAATCAGCTTCATATTAACAACTTTTTCAAGATCATGCTCCATGAACAAAATAGTGTCATCCGCATACTGTAAAATGGAGATTCCACCATCAGCAAGATGAGGTAACAAACTCCCCACTTGCCCTACATCCTTGGCACAGGCAGAATAGCTGTAACACCCCAAACTTTCAAACAAAGAAGAAAAATGAATTTCCATTTTCCGAAAATGAGAACCAACAAAAACTTTTATTACCTAGAGTGCTATGCATAGTGCTCATACCCAATACTTGTGTTATTGTCATGATTGTTTGTTTATTGCATTAAACATATTTCCAAAACCCTAAACCCTAACCTTCTCAAACCCAAATAGGATCAAATAAGAAGGAACTAAAATAAAATAAAAAGACATATGTGGGCATATAGCCCTAGCATGCAAATCTTGACTAATACCCTTATTACTTTTCTCAGTAGTGGTGAACCATTGTTAGACCCCACTAAACCCTAAACCTCACCCCTCTTCTCACCATCCATTATAAACAAAATAAAAAGAAATGAAATTAAATAAGAAAAGGGCCTATGTGCCTATGGCTATTTTTGGTAAAACTCTTACCTAGGCTTTTCTACCTTTTTAGAGGTTTTGAAAACATCAACAAACCTAACCTAGTACTTACCAACCAAATCAAGTGAGAAACAAAAATAAAATAAACATATGCATAGAGGCATATGTGGCACATAGCCATATTACCAAAACTTTACCTAAGCACCTCTACCTTGCCCAAATGGTTTGAAACCAACACTAAACCTCATCTAACCCTAAATGAACCCTACACCATGCCCTTTGATCAAATAAAAAGAAAAAAATAAAAATAGAAATGCACATATGAGCCTAAGACTAAATTTGAAAACTAGGTCTAGGACATGATCTACCTTTGCTAGATGGTTTGAAAATATTAAGAAACCCTACCTAGTGCTCAACAAATCAAATCCAAGGTGAAAACAAAATAAATAAATAAAGAAAATAAAAATGCCATAGAGGCATATGAGAGTAAATAGCCAAATTGTGAAATTCAGAATCTTGACCCTAGGACTTGTGGTGAATGGTTGGATTACTCCTCTATACCATTTCAACAATCAACCACATCATTTCGGTCAAGAGAAATCAAATCAAATCAAAGAAAAATCAAAAACCATGTGGCATGTGATAATGGTCACTTGTGCCATTTTTCACAACATACCCACTTTGGGCCCTTGTATTAAGAGATTCTTAAACCAAACCCTAACAACTCTTTGCACCTCATCCAAGACCTCATCAAGATGAACAACTTTGGTGTTGACCACTTTGACCAGATCATTGACCATTGCTCAAAATAGTCAACCCAAGATGCTACATTGAAACAAATTCTAGATTCCCTCCAAATTTAGAATCTTCACAAATCAAGTTCAAAATTCAAACCAATGCCATGAGTGGTTGCCAAATATCATTTAGAACCTATCTATGAAGAAACTTAGTAAAATTTACACACACATGAGTGTTTTTACAAGAGAATCAATTAGTTACATAGAGTAAAAATTAGGGTACAACCACCCCACCAACTATGTACCACCTCCCCTTTTTCTATCTTGGCTCATCTATAGTGCACTTGGTACCTCTAACCACCTCCTTTGACATCATCTAGTAGTACATGACCACTATGACACCAACCATGCCAAAGGACATGACTATGTCACATACACTTTTACCATAAATCAAATGAGCACCCTATACCCCTCTCCAACCATGCTCACCTTGCCAAACCCACTTGCCTCATCTCACTCTAGCAGGACAAATCATCAGAGACAAAGAATTGGGCACCAAACACACCAATGCCACACCATGCCACTCACATGGTCACCACCATGTCACCACCTACCCCTGGCCCTTTTCCCTCTCTCTCACCATGTCATCTACATTACCCTAGACCCTAGACTCCTACTAGACATGATCATGAGACAAGGAGAGCAAGTGGTGAACCAAAATGCTCATGCCATTGCTCATGATCACCAACCCGTGGCCACCCTTGTCTCCCTGCGTGCACACTGCAACCCAACCGCTCCCACTGCGCCACCACACTCCTCTCACCTCAGAACACCTCCTAGACACGGTCGTTGACCCTTCCCCGCGCCAGGACGCCCACGTCGGCCATATCCTCGTGCGCACTGCACCCGACGCCTAAGGGATAGCCACTACACGCGCGTCACTCCCTCCCCAGTACCTCCCTAGCTGACGCAGCCCCCGTGCCAGGGAGCCCTGCACATGACGCGCCCGGCGACATGGCCACCATGCCGGCCACGTCGCACCCCTCCTCTCTGGCGCTATATAAACCCCCTCCGCGCCCCGGGACATCACCACCCAACCCTGCAGCATCTCTCTCTCCCCCCTAGCACCTCCCTCTCGCCCTCCTCGCAGCTCACTGGAGCAAAAGCTCGCCGGCGGTCACACCAAAAGCCGCCCAAAATTTCATCACCATAGCCACCAAGCCCTACACCACTTTGAATCCCTCGAAAAGCCCTTTACAACGCACTTAACCCCACCGCGATCCGTGCCCTGAGGTGAGAGTTATGGCCCCCGCAAGCTAGCTGCGTCGGGAGGAACACGACGGCCCAGCGCCGTCGGATTCCAATCCAACGTCCCACGCTGCCCGCGGGGGGGTGCTGTACGCCGACCTGGTCGGTGCGGACCAGGCGCCGCACACCCCCAGGCGGGTTGTTGGGCCGGCCCAACATTCCCACTCTTTTTTTTGTTTCTTTTGCTTTTTTGTTTTTTCTGTTCTATTTTTCTTTTTACGTTTTTTAAAATCTGATTCTTTTTAGACCCGATTTTTAAAATTAGTTTAGTTTTTCTGAAACTTAAATATTTTTAAAATTTGAACATTTTTTAGATTGGAACAAATTTTAAATTGGAACAAATTTTAAAATGGAACAAATTTTAAAATGGAACAAAAAAATTTAAAATTTATTATTTTTTATATATGAACAATTTTTGAATTTGAACAATTTTTTTGTTTGAACAATTTTCGCATTTGAACAATTTTTTTATTTGAACAATTTTCGAATTTGAATTTTCTCGAATATTTGAGATAAAACATTTTACATTTAAATATATATATTTAAATTTTAAAAATTAAATCTTAAGAACGAAAAAAAGATAAACAGAAAATAAAAAAGAAACAATAAAAAAACAGGAATGAAAAAGAAAACAGAAATGAAAAAGAAAAGAACAGAAAAAGAAAAGAACAGAAAAAGATCTCAAAAAAAGAAAACGGCCAAGTGGCCCAACACCCGAACTGGGCCGGCCCATATCGCGCGCGGGGGTGTGCGGCGCGCGGTACGCGCCGACCTGGTCGGTGTATAGGAAATCCGCTGCCCGCGCATGCCCGACGTGCATGCGCCATGCACGCCAGGCCCGGGCAGCAGCTGGGCCGGCCCAACTCCGTTCCTGCCCACCGTTTAAATTCAAATTCGTTTTATTTATTTCCTGTGATATTTGCTCTCAGATGCTTTGCTAAATAGTTAATAACTACAAATCTGCTCGGTCAATTTTGATAAATTTTATATATTTAGAAAGATCATGAAAAGCTCCATCCAACCCCACTGGATTCAAACCAAGATCTGTTGTAGAATTTGAGTAGTAAAAATAACAAGTCAGAGAGTTTTCAGAATTCAAATAAATTTATAAAATCAACCAAGATGAATTTTGAGTTGATTCCACCTCTCATAAATCACATTTTATGTTGTCTAACTTATTATGTAAGAAAATACCATATTTGCTTCATATGATCATGGGTTAGAATCAAATAATGGCTATGTAGTCATTACTAGCCCATTTAAATTATTTTCAAATGTAGGAATTTAAATCTATGAGGTGTAGCACCTCATTTAAATCATCTTCCCAAATTGTATGATGTAATGTGATGACCCTTGTTGCATGGTCTCATACTTGCTCACTTGAGGATCTTAAACCAAAGTAGAATTTAAAATGCATGAGGTGAGGACATTAGTCTTCATGACCCATATGTTCTTATTTGAAAATATTAAATCATTTTCATAGTAGTATTTAAATTGTTCAAAAGTACTTATTAAATCATATGAGATGTATTGGTCTCATTTAAATCTTTGTCTCAAGTAATTCAACATGAGGTAGTGACCTTAGTCTAATAAACCTCATGTTGTATGAATTGATGATATTAAATTATTAATAAGATAGTATTAAATTGCATGAGGTGTATTCCCTCATTTAAGTCATGTTTCTTAAATGATAAGTGTGAAATGTTGACCTTGGTCAACATGTGTTCATACCTTAGTATTTGAGGAAATTAAATCTTAACAAGATTCAATGAGAGGAAATTATTTCCCCAAAGAAATAAATAGAAATATTAATTAATATTTGTAATGAGAGGAAATTATTTTTATTTACAAGAAAACAAAGTCAACCAACATATTAATAAGGTGGGGATGCTAGAATAGCTTGTGTGAACCATTTGTGTGATTAGTCTAGTATTGATTGGTGATTGTTATCCTCGTATTCGTTTATAGACGCTAGTACCGCAGACTATCAAGAGGAGGAGGTCTACCCTGAAGAAGAGGAAGAGAACTTTGATCACTACTCCAACCAAGGCAAGCTAATATTCTTGCAAGTTACCCAAGTGCAAAGCTCTAATAGAGCAAGGCACCACTACATCATACTTTATGCTTCATGATCCCATCCCAAGTTTTATTCTTACAAGCTTTTACTTTGATTATTATAACTTACTTTTATAGTTAACTTTGGTCTAGAGATAGAGTACTATAAGAGTATCAAAGTTAGCCTAGAACAACCAAAGCTAGTTAGCACCCCTCATGACTAGTTGTTAGTGCTAACAAATAAAATTGACTACTCTAGATGGGAACTTGTGAAATGAAATGACCTTGAAAACCTTGGAATGATGAGTCATTCTATTGAAAGATTTTGAAGGTGAATGTGACTTGTGAATGACATGATGAACTTTACAAAAACTGATGGTTGGGTTCGGATGCGATACCATTCCAATTTTGCAAGTACCCCCACAATACCTGATTATGGGTAAGGGCTTAACTGGAAGTTTATGTATCTTAGTATGGGTTCCCTCTAAACAAGCGTCATAGGGGTTATGCCGAGGCTGCCTCCGTTACAGATGAAATGATGTGAAATGATGTGAAATGAGGTGAATGTACGGCCCAAGCCCTGTGCAGTTCCCAGGCTGATCGTTTGTCTTCACTGAGAGGCCAAGCTCATGGGGAGAGGTGCCGATACTAGGGTATGTAAGTGAAAGGTTATGGTTGGTAGTCCGCACACGGAGTGTGATAAATCAGGGCCAGTTAACCCTGACGGATTATTGCAAATGTTGTGGCACAAGTGTACGACCTCTGCAGAGTGTAGAACTATTCGAATAGCCGCGTCCACGGTTATGGACGGTTGGAAAGGCTATACTGTTCCATCATCAGATCATTTTTAAAAATGTGACATGTGACTTGTGACTTGAACTTGAAAGGTGAAGGGTGAATTTGAATTGAAACACAACAGAGTTGTGGGAATGACACTAATGTTCCCACTTGAGTTAGTTAGCAAATGAAGAGGTTTTTCCTAAATGTTTGTGAACTAAAATTGGCTTTATGCAAATAAATCTAGAGCTTAGCACCCCATTACTAAAATTGATAGTGCTTACACTAGTATTAGTTTGCGAGTACTTTAAAGTACTCATGGCTTTGTCCCTGGCTATTCAAATGGCCAGACTATGAAGATGAACAACAGTACGAGGAAGATGGACAGCAGGACGTCTATAACAACTAGGACCACTCCTGACGTCAACAGTTGCCTGTGAAACAGATGAACAAGACCGTTACTTCGCTTCCGCTATGTGTTTTGTAATTGATCATTAGATCAACTATGATGTATTAAGACTGGATCATGTGATCCTTTGTTGTAAGACGATTAGGTGTTGTAATGAATGATGTGTTGTGATATCAATCTATTATGTCTCGCAAAAACAATATTCCTGGGATTGTGATGAATGGCATAATAGGCATCTGGACTTAAAAATCCGGGTGTTGACAATAGCTAACATATCTGCTATGATGTTGAAAAGTATGTGAGATAGAGGGTCCCCTTGCCTACGTTCATTTCCTTTTGAAATGGGAAAAGAACTCAGCCTTATTGTTATGAAGTTTCAAATATCAGTATATTACAATCACAAAGCAATGTCTATTCATACTGAAGTCGACTAGTATGCCACCAACCAGCCATATCGTAAATATCCTAAGCAATTATTTGCGTCCGGTTGCATCCATAAGCCATAGACTACTGGGAGGAGAAAAAACCACGGTTGATTCCGTGCATAGCCTAAATGATTACATACCTCTCATCTTGTTAAAAACTAATGTTGTTTCTACATGTCCAAATAGACCTACATATAGCTGAAACACCAATTCATATTTTAGCTTTATTTTTACTCTCAATTCTATTAAAGCAGTTTCCTAACATATTAATAATATTGGTTAGAGGTGTAATATTGTAAGTCATATACACAATACGCCAAACAATTCAAGCAAAAAAGATAAGACATAAAGAAGTGTCCAACTATCACCTCCAAATCACAAAAGAAACAGCATTGTCATTTCTTTGAGCTAAGTTATCCTTTGGCATCAAGACCGTATGCTTCAAAAACCACTTTAAAAAAATAATCCAGTGAGGTTTTCAACTCCAAAGGTAGGTGTGTAGGAATCTACTGTGACAATCATCATGTTAGCATACACAGATTTTACCCAAAATACACCATTGTATGTAAGCTTCTAAAACAAATATGTGGTTTTCATTAAAAGCTAAACCCCTCTTAATCTCTGACACACAAGTGTAGCCACCACGTCCAATAGAACTTGGGAAGAATTTCAGTTCCCCGACCTCTACATCAACTACAGATGCACACAACCATGAAGAATGGGTACCATGGTTTTAATCTTGAATAAACACAAGCATGATCTTCAAGATAAATTGCATGAGTATCAGGAAAGCTTGATCTAGAAGTATAAGCGTTTGTGAAGATTCGAACCCAAGTGTTGGGTTTATATATCCACTACCCCAATCAAGTGAGCTAGACCCATTTCCTACATGTGTATGTTCAAGCCAATATATTAGGCATAAACCTTGCATATGGAGTTGGTGGCTGGAGATCAATGATCCATCAAGCACATAAAAAGAGCTACAAACTCATTAAAATACATGTGTACTCATTTGGGGGCATATAACTCATACAAGCAATTTTTGAAAATATGGATACTATGGATCCCAAGTGAAATGTAAAATTGGTAAAAAGTAGGGAAATGTAAAATTGGTAAAAAGTACTAGATAATTTTTTAAATGAAAAACAAATCATACATACAGAAGATCTACGCGGGCATGTGTATGCAAAATTTGAAACATAAACACAAAACTATATACTTGAGCAAAAACTAAAACAACGCACTCCAAAATTTTCATGGAGGAAGACCAATTTACACGTTTTTTTTTTGTGTGGAGGCCACATTTGAGCGGATTTTTTCTCGAAAATTTGCAACAATAGGTTTCAAGTTAATACCTAGTTATGTATATGATTTATATCAAAAAAATTTAAAAATTACAAATACAAACATTAGTATGCTTTGAAATTTGGGATCAGGAGTACCCGAGAGAGAAAATTGACGATTTAATGATGGAGATCGATCGCACTAACCTGGATCAAGGTGTGCCACCCTGCAAATCTATCAACCACCCACGGGACCATTCCCAGGTGGCGCGACAGAGCAATGAAAAGCTGGGATCGAGCTTTATCTTCGGTGCGTGTAGTAAGGAGAAAGATGTTTTTCCATCAATCAAAGTAGACTCGTCACTGCAAATAAGCAAGAAAGAAGTTTATCGAATCAATTTATCCGAAAAGTGCTTGCTAACCGTTTAGCTACGAAAAAGCACATCTAAAGTCCTTGGGCTGTTGAACAGAACATGGTTCCGGTCAAGATATTGGGTTTGGTTCGGGAGACAACTCGTCAGTTTCACTGAAGACTGACAGCCATCTTCGAGACACAACCCCAAATAAATCGACACGTTAACAACTGTTATAAGGCTGCCGTCAAGTGGGTATCCAAAATACATTTTCCAGGAACTTTTCTCTTTCCATGCATGGTGCATTCCCTGATGATTCATGCCATCATGAGGAGCACGAGCCTGCAGTACACACATGGATGCCATCAGCTGGGCAGGTACTCCGTATTCATGTCTACTTGAGAGAGTTGGACTATGCACCTTCCCAAAACACAGAACGGTCCTTTTATTTTACGTTGCATTTGCAAGTATGTACTAGGAAAATAATTTAAAAGGTATCTCTACGATAGTAATCGATGGTAGGAATCTTTGTCGGGAAGAATTTTGGTTGTTAAACTATGTCACGTAAATCTCAATTTAAAAGTTGATGTCGAGTAGCTACAAAAAGCTTCTCTTATGAAAATAAACTGGCTGGGATCTCCCGTGTGCTCTTTTTGTGAGAGCAAGTTCAACTGCTCAACACCTGCTTCATGTTGCCAGGGTTAATACGTCCGAGGAGTTTACTATCACGGTTATACAAATCATTTCTCATTATCCGCAAGAACCCAACTTTTCGTCTCATGACACTATAATATGCAATAGATATGTGGGTATTTTACTCTTTCCATAGTTCCCATGACACAAGCAGAAGAATAAACAAAAGCCTTTTTTTTCTTGCATAGTCATCGAGGATGACGCTGGTCCACCAATTAATCCTGAATTGGTTGATCTCGCACCCAAGAGTTCGGATCAAGCTTTGGAAGACCCATACTGGGTGCCATATGCGAAGCGAGTATCTACACTCGAAAAGAAGGTGGGAAGCAATCTCGGGGATTGACCTGCTTGCATAGTTGACGTAGGCCACAACATGGGCACCCACGCCATTGTTGTTTTCTAGCCATCAAAAATATGGTTATTCAAAATTAACCAATCAAAGAATTTACATTTTTGAAGTGTTTAATTGTTCCATATGGTTGGATTCATCAAAGTGAAAGTGGATCTCTCGAATTGCACATGCAAGGCCAATCTCATAGAGTAGATTCCCAAAGTAGTGAACTTCTATGAGATAGCATAGGAGTATTATTTTGTGTGCAACTGGACAGTGGATAGCATGGTCCATATAGTGGAAAATTATTGGATGTGATGAATGATAAGGTCACCTTCTTGCTCAGTATGGGTGATCCAACAATTATCATGAAGAGCTTAGCTAACACATGGCTTTTTTGAGCTAAAGATGTCTAATATTGTAGGTGCTATGTCTTTATGATTTGTACATCTAGCCAAGAGAAGGACCGAAATTTGCTTTTTTCCCTCTTCGATGGTAATTTAATTGGCATTATAAAGAGACACATGACTTCATCCTTAGAAGGATTTTCTAGGTAGATCCAAGGCTAGTTTTTTTTTTCTCACCCATGCTAAGACCACCGAAGCCATTCCCTTAAAGAATTTTGTGCTGTCCAAGATCCTGAGCCTTCGAGCTTCATCGGCCTATAAATGGTTTTCCAATTTACTCTAAGTCTGACCCCAAAGTTTTGCCAGTTCCTACCCAAAGAAATGCCAGCATGCGAAGGAGGTCCACTTTTGAGAACCCCCTTCTATAGTTCGAGCGACGTAATATCGTAGATTTCAAGGAATATGAGAACCAACTTGACCAAGGTAAATCATCCAGCCGATGTGTCACTCCTTTCCAAGGAACAATCTTATTTTCCATTTGTCAGAGAGAGGTCGGAATCGATCTTGTGAAGGAGGTGCACCGCAAGGGGCAACCCAAGGTATAGCATCATAAATAAGGCTCGGATGGTCCCGAAGTTACGGAGGACACCATCAAGATTTATGTCCATGCACCAGATGGGAGCGACCTAACTCCTCTAAAGGTTTCTAATAAGGTCACAGTGACATCTCCGATGTCTTGGAGGATCCTCGTGAGACACACAACATCCTTCCTAGAAGGATCCACACAAATTGCGGCATCATATCCACAGAGGCAGGTGCAGAGGCATGAATCATGCCTCCTCAAACGATGAAGGTCACCTCTCTCCATGTCAAGGTATAGAAGATAGTGTAAAGGGTCGAGGGAAAGTACGGAGATGAGCCATGATAATGGGTTGCCCTGGCGGTGCCGTTCGAGGTAGCTACCAAATCTTCACATGGTTGGGGCACAACTCCACAACTCAATTGGAGCTCCCGACAACACCTTGAAGCTTGTACAACACTAAGAAAAACTAAGCGGATTAGAGACTTTGCTATCTCAATATCCTCCTTTTTGGTGTTTAATGACAACACAAGAATTTGCATCTTACAAATAGATAACGTGATAAGAACATGATTTTCAAAATAAAGACGGAGCTCCCCCTAGATATGTACAACCTTTTTATTTGCATTTTGAATGCAAGTGCACTACACTCTAGGGTCAACACCCCCTTTATTTTGTAAATCAACAACATGTGCAAGATAAAGAGTATAACATACATAAAATATCTTGCACAACAAGGGGACATAACTGATACCTTCAATCCGGATTACATATTATAGTATGATAAGCTTTTTTCCTAGAAGACCTAGGTTTAATCGAACCTTGGGAAGCACTGCTAAATGGTGTAACGGAAATATCTAGAAGACTTGCTAGTATAGTTTATCTTCGGTTTACCGGACCTATCTAGTTTACTTTTAAGGGGGTTGTGTTCAGTGATGGAAATAGGCCAGGGTTAAGGTTTCACCTGCAGCTATGCATACATATATAATTGAAGCACATATATGTAACAAATAAAATAGAGATAAGAGATTTGTGAGTAGCACATCCGTAAATACTCTTGCCCCTAAAGCCAGAGGTGACAAGAGCCTAATGGTCCAACCACTGTCCTTACAGCCGCAAGCAACAACAGTTATTAAGTAAATGAAATGATTGTGCTATGATCCCGAATGAATCACTAAACATGTACCGTTACTTTCCCCTTTCTGTCAGTGAGGTTTTGCGGTAGCACGCCATTCTCCACTCATCCCACCTCTTTCCTTGATCAACTCGAATGATATGGATAGTTGCACATCATCAAGACGAGGCAAAGAGACAAGGATATAAGATTGCAAACTCCTATTCAATATGTACACATAACATAAGATTAGATGCACATGGACGCTGCGAGGATTCACCCCAATCCGCAGCCCGTGAGGACTACTCACACGTAATACCAAGATCAAATACAAACATAGAAATCATTGTGCAAAATACTTAGAATGAAATCACAATATTATTACAATTATCGTCAATTCTCAAGGAGATCTCTATTGCAATGGTGATGGATATGGCTATGGAGGAGATGGGAGATGGGATGGATCTCCTTCAGCGTGGTGCATATGGATCCGGTGGATGGTGATGCGTGCAATTATCACACGTCCGTTGGGAACCCCAAGAGGAAGGTGTGATGCAGACAGTAGCAAGTTTTCCCTCAGAAAGAAACCAAGGTTTATCGAACTAGAGGAGCCAAGAAGCACGTTGAAGGTTGATGGCGGCGGAGTGTAGTGCGGCGCAACACCAGGGATTTCGGCGCCAACGTGGAACCTGCACAATACAACCAAAGTACTTTGCCCCAATGAAACAGTGAGGTTGTCAATCTCACCGGCTTGCTGTAACAAAGGATTAGATGTATAGTGTGGATGATGATTGTTTGCATAAAACAGTAGAACAAGTATTGCAGTAGATTGTATTTAATGTAAAAGAATGGACCGGGGTCCACAGTTCACTAGAGGTGTCTCTCCCATAAGATAAATAGCATGTTGGGTGAACAAATTACAGTCGGGCAATTGACAAATAGAGAGAGCATGACAATGCACATACATGATATGATAAGTATAGTGAGATTTAATTGGGCATTACGACAAAGTACATAGACCGCTATCCAGCATGCATCTATGCCTAAAAAGTTCACCTTCAGGTTATCATCCGAACCCCTTCCAGTATTAAGTTGCAAACAACAGACAATTGCATTAAGTATGGTGCGTAATGTAATCAATAACTACATCCTCGGACATAGCATCAATGTTTTATCCCTAGTGGCAACAGCACATCCACAACCTTAGAACTTTCTGTCACTGTCCCAGATTTAATGGAGGCATGAACCCACTATCGAGTATAAATACTCCCTCTTGGAGTTAAGAGTAAAAACTTGGCCAGAGCCTCTACTAATAACGGAGAGCATGCAAGATCATAAACAACACATAGGTAATAGATTGATAATCAACATAACATAGTATTCTCTATCCATCGGATCCCGACAAACACAACATATAGCATTACAGATAGATGATCTTGATCATGTTAGGCAGCTCACAAGATCCAACAATGAAGCACATAAGGAGAAGACGACCATCTAGCTACTGCTATGGACCCATAGTCCAGGGGTGAACTACTCACTCATCACTCCGGAGGCGATCATGGCGGTGAAGAGTCCTCCGGGAGATGATTCCCCTCTCCGGCAGGGTGCCGGAGGCGATCTCCTGAATCCCCCGAGATAGGATTGGCGGCGGCGGCGTCTCGATGGGTTTTCCGTATCGTGGCTCTCGGTACTGGGGGTTTCGCGACGAAGGCTTTAAGTAGGCGGAAGGGCAGGTCAAAGGGCGTCACGGGGGCCCCACACAACAGGGCCGCGCGGGCCCTATGCTGGCCGCGCCGCCCTAGTGTGGCGGCGCCCCGTGGCCCCACTTCGTCTCCCCTCCGGTCTTCTGGAAGCTTCGTGTAAAAATAGGCCCCTGGGCGTTGATTTCGTCCAATTCCGAGAATATTTCCTTTGTAGGATTTCTGAAACCAAAAACAGCAGAAAACAGCAACTGGCTCTTCGGCATCTTGTTAATAGGTTAGTGCCGAAAAATGCATAAATATGACATAAAGTATACATAAAACATGTAGATATCATCAATAATGTGGCATGGAACATAAGAAATTATCGATACGTCGGAGACGTATCAGCATCCCCAAGCTTAGTTCCTGCTCGTCCAGAAGCGTAAAACGATAACAAAGATAATTTCTGGAGTGACATGCCATCATAACCTTGATCATACTATTGTAAGCATATGTAATGAATGCAGCGATCAAAACAATGGTAATGACATGAGTGAACAACTGAATCATAAAGCAAAGACTATTCATAAATAGTACTTCAAGACAAGATTCAATAAGTCTTGCATAAGAGTTAACTCATAAAGCAATAAATCAAAGTAAAAGTATTGAAGCAACACAAAGGAAGATTAAGTTTCAGCGGTTGCTTTCAACTTATAACATGTATATCTCATGGATAGTGTCAATGTAAAGTAATATAACAAGTGCAATATGCAAGTATGTAGGAATCAATGCACAGTTCACACAAGTGTTTGCTTCTTGAGGTGGAGAGAAATAGGTGAACTGACTCAACATAAAAGTAAAAGAAAGGTCCTTCAAAGAGGAAAGCATCGATTGCTATATTTGTGCTAGAGCTTTTAATTTGAAAACATGAAACAATTTTGTCAACGGTAGTAATAAAGCATATGTATCATGTAAATTATATCTTACAAGTTGCAAGCCTCATGCAATACACATGTTTTAACCAAGTGTCACAAAGGGGTACCTCTATGCCGCCTGTACAAAGGTCTAAGGAGAAAGCTCGCATTTGGACTTCTCGCTTTTGATTATTCTCAACTTAGACATCCATACCGGGACAACATAGACAACAGATAATGGACTCCTCTTTAATGCATAAGCATGTAGCAACAATTAATGTTCTCATATGAGATTGAGGATATATGTCCAAAACTGAAACTTCCACCATGATTCATGGCTTTAGTTAGCGGCCCAATGTTCTTCTCTAACATTATGCATGCTCTAACCATTTAATGAGTGGTAAATCTCCCTTACTTCAGACAAGACGAACATGCATAGCAACTCACATGATATTCAACAAAGAGTTGATGGCGTCCCCAGGAGCATGGTTATCGCACAACAAGCAACTTAATAAGAGATAAAGTGCATAAGTACATATTCAATACCACAATAGTTTTTAAGGCTATTTTGTCCCATGAGCTATATATTGCAAAGGCGAATGATGGAAATTTAAAGGTAGCACTCAAGCAATTTACTTTGGAATGGCGGAGAAATACCATGTAGTAGGTAGGTATGGTGGACACAAATGGTATAGTGGTTGGCTCAAGGATTTTGGATGCATGAGAAGTATTCCCTCTCGATACAAGGTTTAGGCTAGCAAGGTTATTTGAAACAAACACAAGGATGAACCGGTGCAGCAAAACTCACATAAAAGACATATTGTAAACATTATAAGACTCTACACCGTCTTTCTTGTTGTTCAAAACTCAATACTAGAAATTATCTAGACTTTAGAGAGACCAAATATGCAAACCAAATTTTAGCAAGCTCTATGTATTTCTTCATTAATAGGTGCAAAGTATATGATGCAAGAGCTTAAACATGAGCATAAAAATTGCCAAGTATCAAATTATTCAAGACATTTTAGAATTACTACATGTAGCATTTCCCGATTCCAACCATATAACAATTTAACGAAGAAGATTCAACCTTCGCCATGAATACTATGAGTAAAGCCTAAGGACATATTTGTCCATATGCAACAGCGGAGCGTGTCTCTCTCCCACACTATGAATGCTAGGATCCATTTTATTCAAACAAAAGCAAAAACAAAAACAAACCGACGCTCCAAGCAAAGAACATAAGATGTGATGGAATAAAAATATAGTTTCAGGGGAGGAACCTGATAATGTTGTCGATGAAGAAGGGGATGCCTTGGGCATCCCCAAGGTTAGACGCTTGAGTCTTCTTAAAATATGCAGGGGTGAACCACCGGGGCATCCCCAAGCTTAGAGCTTTCACTCTCCTTGATCATATTGTATCATCTCCCTCTCTTGATCCTTGAAAACTTCCTCCACACCAAACTCGAAACAACTCATTAGAGGGTTAGTGCATAATAAAAATTTACATGTTCAGAGGTGACATAATCATTCTTAACACTTCTGGACATTGCACAAAGCTACTGGACATTAATGGATCAAAGAAATTCATCCAACATAGCAAAAGAGGCAATGCGAAATAAAAGGCAGAATCTGTCAAAACAGAACAGTTCGTAAAGACGAATTTTAAAGTGGCACCATACTTGCTCAAATGAAAATTCCCAAATTGAATGAAAGTTGCGTACATATCTGAGGATCACTCACGTAAATTGGCATAATTTTCTTAGTTACCTACAGAGAATTAGGCCCAGATTCGTGACAGCAAAGAAATCTGTTTCTGCGCAGTAATCCAAATCTAGTATGAACCTTACTATCAAAGACTTTACTTGGCACAACAATGCACAAAACTAAGATAAGGAGAGGTTGCTACAGTAGTAAACAACTTCCAAGACTCAAATATAAAATAAAAGTACTGTAGTAAAAACATGGGTTGTGTCCCATAAGCGCTTTTCTTTAACGCCTTTCAGCTAGGCGCAGAAAGTGTGTATCAAGTATTATCGAGAGATGAAGCATCAACATAGGTGTTGGGAGTTTTCTCAACTATGCATTTTATCTTATCTATGTGAGTTTCAGAGGCTCCCTTTTCATTATTCTTAGGCTTGCTATCCTCGTCAAACAAATTTTCAGGAACAAGCCAACCATAGTTATTTTCTAGAGCGTCATTCATTCCCAGGAGCTTACAAGGTATTGTTGTCTTAATCTCCCCACCATCATTAATATTATTAGTGTACTTTATTCTATCAATGTCCATCTTTTTAAGGGTACTAGGAAAGTTGGTGTAAGAACCAAGCATCTTATATTTAATAAAAACTTTTCTAGCCTCTCTTGCTACACCACCAAATTCTTTAAGAAGGGTTTCTAAGACAAAATCTTTCTTTTCTCCTTCCTCCATATCAGAGAGTGTAAGAAACATATGCTGAATTATAGGATTGAGATTAACAAATTTAGTTTCCAACATGTGTACTAAAGAAGCAGCAGCAATTTCATAAGTAGGAGCAAGTTCTACCAAGTGTCTATCTTCAAAATTTTCAGCTATACTAACATGAGTGAAAAAATCTTCTATATTATCTCTTCCAATTATAGACCCTCGGCCTACCGGTATGTCTTTTAGAGTGTACTTAGGAGGAAACATGATTAAATAAACAAAAGGTAAATAAAGTAAATGCAAGTAACTAATTTTTTTGTGTTTTTGATATAGAGAACAAGACAGTAAATAAAGTAAAACTAGCAACTAATTTTTTTGTGTTTTGATATAATGCAGCAAACAAAGTAGTAAATAAAATAAAGCAAGACAAAAACAAAGTAAAGAGATTGGATTGTGGAGACTCCCCTTGCAGCGTATCTTGATCTCCACGGCAACGGCGCCAGAAAAAGAGCTTGATGCGTGCAATTATCACACGTCCGTTGGGAACCCCAAGAGGAAGGTGTGATGCAGACAGTAGCAAGTTTTCCCTCAGAAAGAAACCAAGGTTTATCGAACCAGGAGGAGCCAAGAAGCACGTTGAAGGTTGATGGCGGCGGAGTGTAGTGCGGCGCAACACCAGGGATTCCGGCGCCAACGTGGAACCTGCACAACACAACCAAAGTACTTTGCCCCAATGAAACAGTGAGGTTGTCAATCTCACCGGCTTGCTGTAACAAAGGATTAGATGTATAGTGTGGATGATGATTGTTTGCAGAAAACAGTAGAACAAGTATTGCAGTAGATTGTATTTAATGTAAAAGAATGGACCGGGGTCCACAGTTCACTAGAGGTGTCTCTCCCATAAGATAAATAGCATGTTGGGTGAACAAATTACAGTCGGGCAATTGACAAATAGAGAGAGCATGACAATGCACATACATGATATGATAAGTATAGTGAGATTTAATTGGGCATTACGACAAAGTACATAGACCGCTATCCAGCATGCATCTATGCCTAAAAAGTCCACCTTCAGGTTATCATCCGAACCCCTTCCAGTATTAAGTTGCAAACAACAGACAATTGCATTAAGTATGGTGCGTAATGTAATCAATAACTACATCCTCGGACATAGCATCAATGTTTTATCCCTAGTGGCAACAGCACATCCACAACCTTAGAACTTTCTGTCACTGTCCCAGATTTAATGGAGGCATGAACCCACTATCGAGCATAAATACTCCCTCTTGGAGTTAAGAGTAAAAACTTGGCCATAGCCTCTACTAATAACGGAGAGCATGCAAGATCATAAACAACACATAGGTAATAGATTGATAATCAACATAACATAGTATTCTCTATCCATCGGATCCCGACAAACACAACATATAGCATTACAGATAGATGATCTTGATCATGTTAGGCAGCTCACAAGATCCAACAATGAAGCACATAAGGAGAAGACGGCCATCTAGCTACTGCTATGGACCCATAGTCTAGGGGTGAACTACTCACTCATCACTCCGGAGGCGATCATGGCGGTGAAGAGTCCTCCGGGAGATGATTCCCCTCTCCGGCAGGGTGCCGGAGGCGATCTCCTGAATCCCCCGAGATGGGATTGGCGGCGGCGGCGTCTCAGTAAGGTTTTCCATATCGTGTCTCTCGGTACTGGGGGTTTCGCGACGGAGGCTTTAAGTAGGCGGAAGGGCAGGTCAAAGGGCGTCACGGGGGCCCCACACAACAGGGCCGCGCGGGCCCTATGCTGGCCGCGCCGCCCTAGTGTGGCGGCGCCCCGTGGCCCCAATTCGTCTCCCCTCCGGTCTTCTGGAAGCTTCGTGTAAAAATAGGCCCCTGGGCGTTGATTTCGTCCAATTCCGAGAATATTTCCTTTGTAGGATTTCTGAAACCAAAAACAGCAGAAAATAGCAACTGGCTCTTCGGCATCTCGTTAATAGGTTAGTGCCGGAAAATGCATAAATATGACATAAAGTATACATAAAACATGTAGATATCATCAATAATGTGGCATGGAACATAAGAAATTATCGATACGTCGGAGACGTATCAGATGGCTGCTCTGTTTGGCGACGAATGGCTCTCTTTTCAGCGTCGGTCCCTCAACGACTTTTATAGGGTTTGACCTCGGGAACGCAGCGGTGCATGGTACGGGCGTACGGTACAGGCGGGGTTTGCCCGTACCGATGCCCGTAAAAGCTCATGGAACCGCCTTTCTGAGTGTAGTCAACTTTGCCATGCTCCTGACGCGATTTTCTTTAGTAATTGCAGGTCCATTTGTCATTATGGCGTGATTTCATGCATAACATCCAAAAATAGAAGAGATTGCACATCTTTATAGTGATTAGGTTTTAATGGCAAGTTGAGAGGTAAACTTAGTCAATTTCTTGACTTAGCTAAGGGTTTAAACGCGAGAAAATATGGCGTATTTCAGAGCCATCAATAACATAGCCATATGAATTCTCAAACTCAATAATGTGCATACCAATGCCAATATGTCTCCGAAATAATGATATACATATATGCAATGAATAACCATCATCACACCACAAATTACCATAAGGTTCACCACCACTAATTAGTTATTACCAAAGAAAATAAGTTCAACACAAATAAACTAGGAAAGAAGGCACCAAAGTAAGATAGGAAAAAATGGAAAAGCAAGATTTGGTGCCAGGCCCATGCAAATTCCCGAGGACAACCTAACAGAACTACCTCCCCCATTTGGCATCAACACGCCAAAAGGGATAAAAGCATGCTACTCGTCCCACAAATCACTCCCGGTCTTACTCCTCCTCCTCTTCTTCTTCTTCTTCCCCGTGTTAGTTGTTTTCACTCACATACTCTTCCGCACGACCACATCCTCCTTCTTGTTCAACTAGATCCTTGCCCTTGTAGGAGGAAGTGGTTTCTTTGAACTCGCCCCAATGCATGTGATGATTTTGACAGTATTCATAGGGGATGGTGGCTCTGGACGTGTCATTGTAGCTCTTAGGAGGAGAGTCAATAAGAGGCTCACCAACTCTTCTCCTTGGATCATTATATATACAAGTCGCATTGGCCCTTAAAAATGCCATCATTTTGCTTGATGATGATGCATTGGTTGCGGTATTGAGCATAGTTCTCCTTGTGAGTCTCCACTTGCACCCAAATGAAGAATTTTTTTAAACCAATAGATATTCTTGACCTTCTTGTCGGCCATCTCCTTCGAGAGCTTGGAGGTCCACATGGGGTCACCACTCGGTTGAGAGGAAAGACCGGCATAGTCTTCATAAACCACATGAGCTTTCTTCCTTTGAATTGAGCCGTACGGGTGCACATACGCTAGCTCCATGAGATCACCTTGATATGTGACTGCTCCAATGAGCATTCATGATATAAAGAGCATAGTGATGAGCGCAGATTGCACACCGTTGGGGAACCCCAAGAGGAAGATATGATGAGCAAGGTAGCCAGTTTTCCCTCAGTGAGAAACCAAGGTGTAATCGACCAGTAGGAGAAATGCGTGACTTCTGAAGGTATTGCAAGCTGACTGGTGGAAGGGCGCACTACCGGCCTCAACAACAACGTGGAACCTACACATAACACAACCAAAATACTTTGCCCCAACTTACAGTGAGGTTGTCAATCTCACCGGTTTTGCTGAAAACAAATGATTAATCGTATAGTGTGGAAAGAGATGTTTGTTTGCAGTGAAATTAAAGAGAACGGTGCTTGCATTAAGTAAATAGAACATGATGATTTTATCAGTGTAAAAGAAAGGACCGAGGTCCACAGTTCACTAGAGGCGTCTCTCCATAAAGATAAATACATGATGGGTGAACAAATAACAGTTGGGTAATTCACAGAATAAAGACCATACATGACAAGATGATTACTATGAGATTTGTTTGGGCATTACAACATAATACAAAGACCGTAATCTAACTGCGTCTATGACTAAAAATCCACCTTCCGGTTATCATCCGAACCCCTTTCAGTATTAAGTTGCATGCAACAGATTATCGCATTAAGAAATGTGTGTAAAGTAAATAATAGAATTATCCTTAGATAAAGCATTGTTGTTTTCTCCCTAGTAGCAACATCACATATACAATCTTAGAATTTATTGTCACTCTTCCGGATTACCAGAGACATGAAACCACTATCGAGCATAAATACTCCTTCTTGGAGTTACAATCATTTACTTGGCCAAAGCATCTACTAGCAATGAAGAGCATGCAAGATCACAAATAACATATGACAACTATATAATCGAGCTCCACATAGTATTCAATATTTATCGGATCCCAGCAAACACAACATGTAGCATTACATAAAGATGATCTTGATCATGATAGGCAGCTCACAAGATCTAAACATGAAGCATAAATTGGAGAAGACAACCATCTAGCTAATGCTATGGAGCCGTATTCCAAAGATGAACTACTCACACATCACTTCGGAGGCGGGCATGGCAATGTAGAGGCCTCCGGTGATGATCTCCCTCTCCGGCAGGGTGCCGGGAAGAGCTTCAGAACCCTCCCGAGCTAGGGTCGGTGATGGCAGCCGCGACGGAACTTTTCGTGGATGGAGGCTCGGGTTTTTAGGTTTTTCCCGAGATCGTGAATAAATAGGCGGAAGGGCGAGGTCGGTGGATGCCTGGGGGGCCCACACCACCCCATGGCGCGGCCAGGGCCTGGGCCGCGCCATGGCCTGGTGTGGCTGCCCTGTGGCGCCTCTTCCTCTCTCCTCTGGACTCCGTCTTCGTTACGGTAAAATAAGAACTTCTTCTTTTGTTTCGTCCAATTCCGAGAATATTTCCTGTACAACTTTTCTGAAATACAAAACGGCAGAAAACAGGGAACTGACACTATGGCATCTTGTCAATAGGTTAGTGCCGAAAAATGTATAAAATTGCAATGAAGTGTAAACAAAACATATATAAATTGGTATAAAACAAGCATGGAGCATCAAAAATTATAGATACGTTTGCAACGTATCAGCATCCCCAAGCTTAACTCCTGCTCGTCCTCGAGTAGGTAAGTGATAACAAAAATAATTTTTGAGGTGACATGAAGCTAACACAATCTTAATCAAGTTTATTGTAAAAGCATTGTGAGCTGGGATCAAAGTACTCTAAACATAGACATGATATATATAATTCTAACAATAGAACTTAGCAACTATGTTACAACATAAAAAGTAACTCAAACAAAGGATCATGAATAATTATGCACTAAAAGCAACTATTTGTCTTTGAGCATAGATAAAACATAGCAAAGTGGTACTCAGTTTGTCCTTTATGAAGTAGCAAAACATAAATGCTAGTACACCTTCAAAGTTCAAAGGGTGACTAGATACAAGTAATTTAAGAACAAGCAATATCGTAATAATGAATGAATCAATCATTTTTTTGGGACTATGCACATTATACTCAGAATGACAACTATGCTATCTTAATTGGTGCATGAAGTAAGAAGATGAAGACTCAACATAAAATTAAAATAAAGGCCCTGCGCAGAGGGGAGCAAGATTACTCATGTGCTAGAGCTTTTTATTTTGAAAGCAATAGGATAGTTGAAAATATATTTTGAGAGGTATGCATGTCTATGTCAACGAATGGCATCAAATGATCGATCATCCTTTCATATAGAGACCCCAAGAGCATCCCCCATGTAGTTCTCCATTGCGCACCATTATTTATGATCTCTCCAGTACATAATGTGCGGAGCTTTATTTGTTTATTTTATAGTTTGTTTGGGCTGGGCACCCAGTTGCCTTGCTCTTTTTGCAATATTAAGGACTTAGCACATCATTCATGCTAGTCATGGAATGAAGTCATGAAAAGACAATATACCATTCAATACTTCCTCATAAGCTAAAACAAAACACAAAACATGTAATAATGTTTGAAGGTTTAGAGGTAGCACACAAGCAATTCACTTTGGAGTGGCGGTGAAATACCACATATAGGTATGTATGGTGGACACTGATGTCTAGTTCCCCCTCCTTTTCCTGTAGACAGTGTTGGGCCTCGATGGAGAACTACTCCCTCCTCATGGGAGCAGCAGCGGTGATGAAGATGGCGGTGGAGATGGCAGCGGTGTCGATGGAGAAGCCTTCCGGGGGCACTTCCCAGTTCCGGCGGCGTGCCGGAACAGAGACTCCTGTCCCCCAAATCTTGGCTTCGCGATGGCGACGGCTCTGGAAGGTTTCTGTGGGTTTCGTCGAACGTATCAGGGTTTTCGATCCAGGGGCTTTAAATAGGCGAAGAGGCGGCGCAGGAGGGTCGAAGGGGCGACGACACCATAGGGCAGCGTGGCCAGGGCCTGGGCCGCGCCGGCCTATGGTCTGGGGGCCCAGTGCCCCCCCTCTGGTCCTTCCCGGGTGTTCTGGATGCTTCCGGTGAAAATAGGAACTTGGGCGTTGATTTCGTCCGATTCCGAGAATATTTCGTTACTAGGATTTCTGAAACCAAAAACAGCAAAAAAACAGCAGCTGGCCTTTCGGCATCTCGTCAATAGGTTAGTTCCGGAAAACGCATAAAAATGATATAAAGTGTGAACAAAACATGTTGGTATTGTCATAAAACAAGCATGGAACATCAGAAATTATAGATACGTTGGAGACGTATCAGCATCCCCAAGCTTAGTTCCTACTCGTCCTCGAGTAGGTAAACGATAAAAGATAATTTCTGAGGTGACATGCTACCAACATAATCTTAATCATACCATTGTAAAGCATATGAGATGAATGCAGCGATTCGAAACAATGTAAATGCAATGAGTAAACAATTGAATCATAAAGCAAAGACTTTTCATGAATAGCACTTCAAGACAAGCATCAATAAGTCTTGCATAAGAGTTAACTCATAAAGCAATAATTCAAAGTAAAAGCATTGAAGCAACACAAAGGAAGATGAAGTTTCAGCGGTTGCTTTCAACTTATAACATGTGTATCTCATGGATATTGTCAACATAGAGTAATATAACAAGTGCAATATGCAAATATGTAGGAATCAATGCACAGTTCACACAAGTGTTTGCTTCTTGGGATGGAGAGAAATAGGTGAACTGACTCAACATTGAAAGTAAAAGAATGGTCCTCCATAGAGGAAAAGCATCGATTGCTATATTTGTGCTAGAGCTTTGATTTTGAAAACATAAAGAGAGCATAAAAATAAAGTTTTGAGAGGTGTATGTTGTTGTCAACGAATGGTAGCGGGTACTCTAACCCCCTTGCCAGACAAACCTTCAAAGAGCAGCTCCCATTTTATTTTATTTTTGGGTGGCACTCCTTCCAACCTTTCTTTCACAAACCATGGCTAACCGAATCCTCGGGTGCCTGCCAACAATCTCATACCATGAAGGAGTGCCTTTTTATTTTAGTTTTATTATGATGAAACTCCTCCCAACCTTTGCTTACACAAGCCATGGCTAGCCGAATCCTTCGGGTGCCGTCCAACAATCACATACCATGGAGGAGTGTCTATTTTTGTTAATTAATTTGGGACTGGGAATCCCATTGCCAGCTCTTTTTGCAAAATTATTGGATAAGCGGATGAAGCCACTAGTCCATTGGTGAAAGTTGCCCAACAAGATTGAAAGATAAACACCACATACTTCCTCATGAGCTATAAAACATTGACACAAATCAGAGGTGATAAATTTTGAATTGTTTAAAGGTAGCACTCAAGCAATTTACTTTGGAATGGCGGAAAATACCATGTAGTAGGTAGGTATGGTGGACACAAATGGCATAGTGGTTGGCTCAAGTATTTTGGATGCATGAGAAGCATTCCCTCTCGATACAAGGTTTAGGCTAGCAATGCTTATTTGAAACAAACACAAGGATGAACCGGTGCAGCAAAACTCACATAAAAGACATATTGAAAACATTATAAGACTCTACACCGTCTTCCTTGTTGTTCAAACTCAATACTAGAAATTATCTAGACCTTAGAGAAACCAAATATGCAAACCAAATTTTAGCATGCTCTATGTATTTCTTCATTAATGGGTGCAAAGTATATGATGCAAGAGCTTAAACATGAGCACAACAATTGCCAAGTATCACATTATCCAAGACATTATAGCAATTTACTACATGTATCATTTTCCAATTCCAACCATATAACAATTTAACGAAGAAGAAACTTCGCCATGAATATTAAAAGCTAAGAACACATGTGTTCATATGCAACAGCGGAGCGTGTCTCTCTCCCACACAAGCATGATGTAATCCAATTTATTCAAACACAAACAAAAATAGGAAACATACAGACGCTCCAAGCAAAGCACATAAGATCTGACCGAATAAAAATATAGTTTCAAGAGAAGGAACCTGATAATTTGTCGATGAAGAAGGGGATGCCTTGGGCATCCCCAAGCTTAGACGCTTGAGTCTTCTTGATATATGCAGGGGTGAACCACCGGGGCATCCCCAAGCTTAGAGCTTTCACTCTTCTTGATCATAGTATATCATCCTCCTCTCTTGACCCTTGAAAACTTCCTTCACACCAAACTTCTCATAAACTTCATTAGAGGGGTTAGTACATAATCAAAAACTCACATGTTTAGAGGTGACACAATCATTCTTAACACTTCTGGACATTGCTCAAAGCTACTGGAAGGTAATGGAACAAAGAAATCCACCCAACACAGCGAAAGAAGCAATGCGAAATAAAAGGCAGAATCTGTCAAAACAGAACAGTCCGTAAAGATGAATTTCTAATAAATACTTCCGTTGCTCAGATCAGAAAACTCAAAACTAATGAAAGTTGCGTACATATCTGAGGAACACGCACGTAAATTGGAATATTTTTCTGATTTTTCTACAGAGAACACAGCCCAGATTCGTGACAGATAGAAATCTGTTTCTGCGCAGAAATCCAAATCTAGTATCAACCTTCGATTAGAGGCTTCACTTGGCACAACAAAACACAAAACTAAGATAAGGAGAGGTTGCTACAGTAGTAAACAACTTCCAAGACACAAATATAAAACAACGTACTGTAGCAAAATAACACATGGGTTATCTCCCAAGAAGTTCTTTCTTTATAGCCATTAAGATGGGCTCAGCAGTTTTAATGACGCACTCGCAAGAAATAGTATTTGAAGCAAAAGAGAGCATCAAGAGGCAAATTCAAAACACATTTAAGTCTAACATGCTTCCTATGCATAGGAATCTTGTAAATAAACAAGTTCATGAAGAGCAAAGTAACAAGCATAGGAAGATAAAACAAGTATAGCTTGAAAAATTTCAGCACATAGAGAGGCATTTTAGTAACATGAAAATTTCTACAACCATATTTTCCTCTCTCATAATAACTTTCAGTAGCATCATGAGCAAACTCAACAATGTAACTATCACACAAAGCATTCTTATCATGAGTCTCATGCATAAAATTATTACTCTCCACATAAGCATAATCAATTTTATTAGTAATAGTGGGAGCAAATTCAACAAAGTAGCTATCATTATTATTCTCATCATCAAATATAGGAGGCATATTGTAATCATAATCAAATTCATCCTCCATAACAGGCAGTAACAAAAGATTACTATCATTATAATCATCATAAATTGGAGGCAAAGTATCATCAAAGAAAATTTTCTCCTCAATTCTTGGGGGACTAAAAAGATCATGAAAACCAGCTTCCCCAAGCTTAGAACTTTCTATATCATTATCAACAATGGTGTTCAAAGCGTTCATACTAATATTACTACCAGCATGCAAATAAGATTCCATAGGTTTTTTAATTTTCGCATCAAACAATCCATGTTTTAAATCAGGAAATAGCATAAGAAGCTCATTCTTGTCCATTATGCCAAACTAGTGTAAACAAGAAACAAAAAGATGCAATTGCAGGATCTAAAGGAAATAGCTTCGAGTACTTACAGTGCCGGAAAATAGCTTAGTAGCCGAGGTCCGGAGTGTGAGTACCTTTTACCTTTCCTCCCCGGCAACGGCGCCAGAAAATAGCTTGATGTCTACTTCCCCCTCCTTTTCCTGTAGACAGTGTTGGGCCTCGATGGAGAACTACTCCCTCCTCATGGGAGCAGCAGCGGTGATGAAGATGGCGGTGGAGATGGCAGCGGTGTCGATGGAGAAGCCTTCCGGGGGCACTTCCCCGTTCCGGCGGCGTGCCGGAACAGAGACTCCTGTCCCCCAGATCTTGGCTTCGCGATGGCGGCAGCTCTGGAAGGTTTCTGTGGGTTTCGTCGAACGTATCAGGGTTTTCGATCCAGGGGCTTTAAATAGGCGAAGAGGCGGCGCAGGAGGGTCGAAGGGGCGACGACACCATAGGGCGGCGCGGCCAGGGCCTGGGCCGCGCCGGCCTATGGTCTGGGGGCCCAGTGCCCCCCCTGTGGTCCTCCCCGGGTGTTCTGGATGCTTCCGGTGAAAATAGGAACTTGGGCGTTGATTTCGTCCGATTCCGAGAATATTTCGTTACTAGGATTTCTGAAACCAAAAACAGCAAAAAAACAGCAGCTGGCCTTTCGGCATCTCGTCAATAGGTTAGTTCCGGAAAACGCATAAAAATGATATAAAGTGTGAACAAAACATGTTGGTATTGTCATAAAACAAGCATGGAACATCAGAAATTATAGATACGTTGGAGACGTATCAGACACAAATGGCAAACTTTGGTTCTTGGTAGTTGGATGAACGAGTAGAGCTCATACTCAGTACAGGTGAAGGCTAGCAAAAGACTGGGAGCGACCAACTAATAATGGCAAAAATCATGCATAGCGACAAAATATTATTAATCAAAGCATAAAATGATATTACAAGTCAAAAACTAAAATATTATAGAGGCTTTAGGTGACTGGTTTGTAGTCATACATGATGTAAACTTCTGCCAAGTCAACCCAATAAAGTATCAAAGGAGAATACCACAATATTATGCTTTGTATGATGGAAACAAAACATGATTCTTTCAATGGCACATTAAGCACTCATAAATATTTGAGACAAGTCATGATACAACAATAAGTACTAAGCATATGATAAGAATAACATCCAACATGACATGATAAAGTCCATGTCACAGTCCAGACAAGCTTCCTTTTCCATCACTATACGCATGAAACATTTTACTCGTCTCCAACACCAATCAACTTATTCGAAACAATTCTCATAGATAATAATCAATGAAGACCAGAGAGCTAATCATACCTAAATAAGAAAAAACTAACAAGCTCTGAACAAAATAAGAATGTAATACAAAGAGCTAAACATAGTACTAGCAAAAGAGAACACTCGCAGAACAATAAGAGTGAAAACTAGAGTGTTCTATGAAATTAAAACGGAGTGTGTCATTCTCTAAAACAAATATGCTGGGATCCAACCATATGCTACAGCAAACAAAACAAAATAAAACTAAAAACAAAAATAAAAACGCTCCAAAAACAACACATAGCATATGAACCAATAAAAATATAGCGTCTAGAAAGATGACCTGATGCTTTGTTGATGAATAGGGGATGCCTTGGGCATCCCCAAGGTTTGACGCTTGTACGTCTTGGATATTTATTGGGGTGACATGGGCATCCCCAAGATTGAGCTTTTGTCCATACTTCATCTCATTACATCATTTTTCTCTCCCTACACTTGAAAACTTCCTTCATACAAAACTTAACACAATTCTTATTAGCAGCATTAGTGCAAGCAAAAATAACAAATCCACTTGGGTTCAGTTCTAACATATATAAAACATACATTAAATCATTAGCTACTATAGAAACTTCTTAAAAAAATCTCTTTCTCTCAAAAGAACTCAAAAAGAAAGAGATTAAGAGGCAAACGCAAATAGTGGCAGAAATCTGTCAAAATAGAACAATAGGTAAAGATCGATTTTTTCAAAAATCTTCCGTTGCTCAAATCAAAAAATGCTCCACTAATGAAAGTTATATAATAACCTGGGGCATATGCTAAAAAATTGGCAGCTCCAAATTACGTTTTGGATGGAAATACGAAATTTTATGGTGACAAGACAGCAACTTCCCCAAATCTTACTTTCTTCCTATTAGAAGCTATTGTTGTCACAAAAACGAAATAAAAATGATAAGAAGAGGTTATTAAAGCGGTAATAACTTTCAGGACTCAACAAAAGAAAAATTACAGAAATAAAACATGGGTTATCTCCCAAGAGTGCTTTTCTTTAACGCCTTTCAGCTAGGCGCAGAAAAAGAGCTCGCATCAAGTATTCTCAAGTGAAGAAGCATCAATATCATAAATGGCAAGAGGCTTACATCTACCTCCCTTACCTTTACTCTTTTTCTTAAGAAAGGAATGAAAAGTGCCTGACGGGGAGGTGAAAGTCATGATGCCTTTCCCCACATCTATTTTTGCTCCCAGGAGTTTTAGCAGAGATCGTCCAAGTGTAATTTGTCCCTTTCCTGCACATTCAATGACGAGATAATCAGTAGATACCATCCTTCCTAGGATTCTTGTATATACTCCTCCAGCAACTCCAATGGGTAATATAACGCCATTGTTGGTAAGAGATATTTCTTCTCCACCCACAAAAAGTTCCTAAAGATTTAAAGATTTATAAATATCCTTAGGCATAAGACAGAATTCAGACATAATATCGTAGCGAGCATAAAAAACTTCACCATTTATATCAACTTTTACTGTAGGAAGCCAACTTGAGGGTCCAGAGTTTATTGAAACATGATCGTAATTTTCACGAAGCAGATTATAACATTCTTTTAAGCAAGTTGTATTTGTCTCAAGAGTATTCAATCTACCATAAATGCTCACAAGGGATGAATCAAAATTACTAGGTGAGCTATTTGTTGCAATCAACTTTTTATGGCATTAAAAGCTTGATCTCCATCACAATGAATAAAATCTCCTCCTACTACAGTGTCCAAAGCATATCTATAACAAAGAACAAGACCAAAGTAAAAGCTACTAAGAAGCAGACCTAGAGTCATTTTAGGTTCAGTTTTATCATAAGAATTATTAATTCTAGTCTAAGCTTCTTTGAAACTCTCCTCACTCCCTTGTTGAAAGTGGAGATCATTTCCTCAGGTGACATAGTAACATGACTAGACATAGAAGGAACTTAAAATAGGAACTAATTTGTTTTGTGTGTTTTTGATATAAAGAAGCAAACAAGACAAAATAAAATAAACTAAGCAAAACAATAACAAAGTAAATAGATTGGAGATAAGAGACTTCCTTTGCAGAAATCATATTTCTCCCCGGCAACGACGCCAGAAAAAGAGCTTGATGAGCGCAAATTGCACACCGTTGGGGAACCCGAAGAGGAAGGTATGACGAGCACAGTAGCAAGTTTCCCCTCAGTAAGAAACCAAGGTTTAATCGACCAGTAGGAGAAATGCGTGACTTCTGAAGGTGTTGCTAGCTGACTGGTGTTAGGGCGCACTACTGGCCTCAGCAACAACATGGAACCTTCACACAACACAATCAAAATACTTTGCCCCAACTTACAGTGAGGTTGTCAATCTCACCATTTTGCTGAAAACAAAGGATTAATCGTATAGTATGGAAAGAGATGTTTGTTTGCAGTGGAATTAAAGAGAACAGTGCTTGCAGCAAGTAAACAGAACAGGATGATTTTATCAGTGTAAAAGAAAGGACCGGGGTCCACAGTTCACTAGAGGTGTCTCTCCATAAAGATAAATAACATGCTGGGTGAAGAAATTACAGCTGGGCAATTGACATAATAAAGACCATACATGCAAGATAATTACTAACATAATACATAGACCGTAATCCAACTGCGTCTATGATTAATAATCCACCTTCCGGTTATAATCCGAACCCCTTTTAGTATTAAGCTGCAAGCAACAGATTATCGCATTAAGCAATGTGTGTAAAGTAAATAATAGAATTATCCTTAGATAAATCATTGTTATTTTCTCCCTAGTAGCAACAACACATCTACAATCTTAGAAGTTATTGTCACTCTTCCAGATTACTAGAGGCATGAACTCACTATCAAGTATAACTACTCCCTCTTGGAGTTACAAGCATTTCCTTGGCCAAAGCATCTACTAGCAACGGAGAGCATGCAAGATCCCAAATAACACATGACAAGTATATAATCGATCTCAACATAGTATTCAATATTCATCAGATCCCAACAAACACAACATGTAGCATTACATAAAGATGATCTTGATCATGATAGGCAGCTCACAAGATCTAAACATGAAACATAAATTAGAGAAGATAGCCATCTAGCTACTGCTATGGACCCGTATTGTAGAGATGAACTACTCACGCATCACTACGGAGGCGGGCATGGCGATGTAGAGTCCTCCGGCAATGATTTCCCTCTCCGGCAAGGTGGCGGGAAGAGCTTCAAAACCCTCCCGAGCTAGGGTCGGCGATGGCGGCCGCGGTGGAAATTTTCGTGGATGGAGGCTCGGGTGTTTAGGTTTTTCCCGAGATCGTGAACAAATAGGCGGAAGGGCGAGGTCGGTGGACACCTAGGGGCCCACACCTCTCCATGGCGCGGCCAGGACCGCGCCATGGCCTGGTGTGGCCTCCCTGTGGCGCCTCTTCGTCTCTCCTCTGGACTCCGTCTTTGTTACGGTAAAATAAGAACTTCGGCTTTTGTTTCGTCCAATTCCGAGAATATTTCATGTACAAATTTTCTGAAATACAAAATAGCAGAAAACAGGGAACTGGCACTGCGGCATCTTATCAATAGGTTAGTGCCAGAAAATGTATAAAAGTACAACGAAGTGTAAAGAAAACATATATAAATTGGTGTAAAACAAGCATGGAACATCAAAAATTATAGATACGTTTGCAATGTATCACATAGGAAGAACACTTCCTGTCTATCATGACGCAGAAGAGCTCTTGGTAGATAAATGACTTCAATCTCTTGGCTGCGAGTAGAGTTCTCACTGAAGGAAATATGCCCTAGAAGAAATGATAAAGAGTATTATTATTTGTATTTCATGTTTCACAGTTAAGATTATATTCTATGCTATAATTGTATTAACTCCAGATATTGTGATATCACAGGAAAACTTAATTGCATGTGTGGAATATAAACATCTAATAAGATATCCCTAGCCATGCCTCTGTGAATAGTGCATGTCATAATGATGGTCCTATTTTTCTCAATGGATTTCCTCACAAAGAGGGGCTTTTTATAGGTAGGATTATAGATCTAGATATCCTCTCTCTTGTCCCTCATATAGGTATATGAATCATGGAGGTATTGAGGAGATAGCAAGCCCAAAGAAGGTCAACCGTGTGGCAACAACATCTATGCAAAATTGGGTATCATTGGGGAAGAAGGTCCCTTAAATAGGTACCTCGAAAATCCAACCGTTAGGTACATAAAACGTAGGACTGGAACTTTCGCTCAGTTTGGGGTGGTACTACCGGCCAAGAAGAAAAGCATCGTAATGGTTGAAAAAACAAAGGGTAGTGGGAAGAAGTAGGGCGGTACTACCGGTGGCCAATAGTACCGGCCAAGTATCAGAATCCTGCAAAATGCTTCCATTACATGTTCTGCATCTAAAAACGAATTTTCGGTACTTGAACGGACATAGAGTTGTACTACCGGCCATCGGTAGTAACAACCAACTTCTGATCGTCCAAGCTAGAGAAGGAGGAAATGGGCAGAAGCCGAGCTGCCCGACGGTAGTAACGGCCTCCCCAAGCAGAACTTCCGGTCAAAAAAACTTTTTACAAAAACTGCAATATCTTGAGTTTGGAAACTATGATTAAGTTGGAACTAATTTTGTTGAAAAGAGGATGAAAAGAGATACCCTACAAGTGGGTTATATATTTACATGAATTTATAGGTGAAATCTCTCAACACAAAGAATTGGTGCAAACTCCAATATTAAAAACATAATACGTATTTTAAGCAAAATCCATTTTTGATGAATGATCTTGTTATCTAAATAACCACAAGCACTAAATAACCATATGGATAATATCCAAAATATAACCAAGAAATATGGTGCAAAGCATGCAAGGGCTTGAACACTCTTCGAACGATACGATCGAGTTACTCATTTGAGAGCCCTCTTGATAGTACGGCAACTATCCTATAAACCGCTCTCCGCACTAAACCACGAGACCGGTAAGAAAGAAACCCTATAAAAAAAACTTGTGCATTCCACTTGAGCTAGATGATGATTATATTGACCGAAACAAGATGGAACGCCGTTATTTATTGTGCTTGCTCAATGAAGTCTTGCGGATCGCTATGGGAGAGGCTTTTCTTCGTCATATATCCGCGAATCCATAACCACCATATGGATTGCAAGCTTCAAGACCATGATCTCTTCTAGATGGACCATCTTGAACGTGCACTTCATTAGATCTTCTTCTTTCTTTATCACATTGATGTCCTAAACATTAGAGATCACTTAGTTTTCTTCTTCAGGACATACTTGCCATAGGCTCAAATTCTCTCAGGACCAATCTTCGATCAATCCTTGAATAACCCCTTGTTTATCACTTTATCTTGTTCTTCTATCATCCTTGAATCCACCATATGGTTCAAGGGATGTCTATGGAAAAATCCTACAAATAGAACTCAATGCAACCATTAGTCCATAGAGATTGTCATTAATTACCAGAATCACACATGGTGACTCCATGCACTTTTAATATTGATGGTATGCCCTAGACATTAAGATTTAACATTACCCAGACGATATGTGGCATATCAGACCACACATCCCAAACAAGTTGCAGCCATAGTTGTACAACCCGTTCGGTAGCACAACTTGAACCTGATATGTTTGATCAAGTCCAATGTTTGGAAAAGACCAAAATTGAGGCCTTCCCCTTCTACATGTAGTGGATGAAACCTTGCCTACGTCGGAACTACTTTATGGAATACTTCCGGGGTGTAGAGTTTCTGGCCTTGCTGCTAAATGCTCCAACTGAAAAAGATTATGTTGCAAATAGTGTTAGTTTATGCTACAGTTCATATTACAGATTTCTGCATAATAAACTATGCACATTGAAGAAATGGTTTTTCATTGTGCATTGTATGTTTAATATTTGTCATCTTCCTAAAGCAGTGCTACGGTGGTCTCCATTGCGAATCTTGTGTTATCCTCGCGGTCTAGCATCAAATTTTGGCACAGTTTGAAATTTGACATTGATTCACTTGGTCAAACCAACTTCCCGAAATATGAGTTTAGTCCTTTAGATCTCCCCGTTGTTGATGTAAATGGGAAGAATTGGTTCCCTACACATGCACCCATGTTTTCATGCTCTTCCAGACATTTCAGAGGTGGGTGTTCTTAGCCATCGAAGGCACTTGTAGCATGTGCTGCGAGCAAAACTCAAAGTCATCAATTGTATCTATGCCATAGATGCAGTAGTGTACAAAGCACCCGTAAACGGGTGACCATCAACAAATTTTGGGCCGAGCGTTGTCCTAGCTAGGTTCAACACATGGTAGAAGCAACATCAATGTATCGAGTTAGGAAACATCTGAGATATTGATCTCGACATTTGCTGCTCCTAATCAGTCATAATGTGGTCAGGTGGCATTTGATTCATCGCCATCATCCACCACTCGAAACCCACTTGAATGTTTCTAATCTATATCAGGGAGTAAAGCATGTCCCAACACAATTTTATGTGCGTGGTTATGTATCCCTTCTAATAGAGCAAATGTCATATTGTATTTATTGTTGCAGAAGGTACTGTCAAAGAAAACACAGTCCTTGTACTTGCGTTACAATGCTATGGTACTCCCATCAACCAAGAATAGTGCTCTGGTAGCATTGTTTTCATCGAGCCGCGGCCAGCGGCGGACCCAAAAAGAATTCTGAGCGGGGGCAAAACATTTGACAGGGGCACATAAAGCATCGATTCACACAATTTAAACATTTTTCATCCAAATATGAACAAATTCTAGAGGAATTGAAAAAGTTGAGTGGGGGCCTCTGCCCCCACTCACCTAAACTTGGGTCCGCCCATGGCCGCGGCGCATAGAAGAAACTTGGGCTTTCAACTTGTAATTTTCAAAGTACTCGATCGTCATGCTCATATCTCTTAACGTTACTTCTTCTGGCAACATTGTTCTTATGTTGGAAACATCCATGTGCACATTTCCCAAGCAACCCATAGTTCAAGCATTGCTAATGTCTTGATTTTGTAGGGTACTAGCTGAGAGTCTTCCTCCAGCACCTTCCAGTGTTAGTGGTAGTATCCGCGCCTACCAATGTGTCTCACCATAGGGTATGTATGTTCCTCTTTGAAAACAGTAACTTCCCATGAACCTTCCGCTTCCCAGCAAGCATGTGTGCATTGCAATCATATTGTAGTAGCATGAGTTGTTGTCTTGTGTCCTTCACGTCCATCTGCAACCCCTTCAGTATGTTGCGTGATTTTTCTGTAGTGAAGTTGCACATGTCAATTGTACCATTTAGATCGTTCGTAGCAATGTGTTTTTTTTTTCTTGATGGGCCTTGAGCTTCAATAGCAGACTTTCCAGTATGTACACACCCAAATACCCTGTTCAGAATTGTGTCCTTCATAGCATTACATATTGTGATGTGCGTGGTGTTCCCAATACGTATGCCAAAACCACTTTTAAAGGCATGGTCATTGTAGAACTTTTTGGCCTCTTCAAGATCATCAAATACCATACTAGCATAAGGCACAACAGGTTGTGAATATATTTCATCACCGGCTTCTTCGGTAGCACTAGCAACATTCTTGCTTATTTCTCTGTATGGATCCGACACAAACAAAGCATTAGCATTACCCGCGTCATTAGTATCATAAGCTTCTTCATCAAGCTGCTGGTTTAGGTCAAAACCTCGTAGGATGATGCGAGCAACAAGTCTCTACAAATAGTAGGATTCATCATCGAGTTATTTTTTCAGTTTTTGCAGCACTGCTACGTAGTATCTAGCATTAAGTTGTATGACAACATTAAGTTGCACAACCACTTAAGTTGCAAAAAATGCATTATAACATTTTTCCCATAATAACTACAATAACATCAGTATGCCCATATAATTATGCCTTGACACAAAAATGCTACATACCATCTAACATATCTATATTTTTACAACATCTTTAGTGTTGCAAGAAATTCTTCGGATCACTGTGACAATATGCTTCAGGACATATTTGCACCATATCATTATGAACATCCGGTCAAGATGCAACAATGTTACGGAACATCTACCGTGCAAGCAAATGTGAATCAGATTACTCCCAACCCAACCATTACTTTTTTTTGTAACCATGAAGCATTTTTCAGCTATGTAATAGCTGCAGCAATCTGTATAGAACATGAGCAAATTTCATTTACACATCTACCTAGAAGCAATTATACAGAACATCTAGCATATGTTTAAGAACATATATATAGCTTTTTTCAAGCTAATGCATGGCACAAGTAATATAGTTTAGCCAAGCAATATATGGGGGACATCTAGCTTCGTGGTACATGAACCTTGTAGCAATTTGTATCATAACCCTAACTATGACTCCTACATCATCCGACTAACTCAAGGAAGAACTAACCCTAGCAGCGCAACAACCAAATCGTGGCGTTCTCACGGATGCAGCAGGTTGTTCAATCTCAGGTTTATGAGTAAAAGTAACTGGTGGATTGTTGTAGCGACCCTGAAGCCCTTGCGGGAAAGGTTATCTGGCTCTGCCGCTTGCCGAATCAGACACACGTCGTTGGCGTGGAGCCTGATTTGAAGCAGAACACAAAGCAACGTTTGGGGCGGTGACATGTGGTGTGTAATAGGGAGAGGGGGTAGAAGATGGAGCGAAGGATATGGGTCATCCCTACCGCCGCCGATAGCTGCAGCGAGCACCGACGACTGCTTAGGGGCACCCTGCCGTGTCATCCGTCGTCTCCTCCGCCGCCTACACATTCAGACAAGAGCAAGGAACTCTGTTTGATTTGGTTTCGCGGAGATGCGACGAAATGCAAGTATGTTTCAATGCAGCAAATGCGTGAGAGAGGGAGGGATCGCTGCCGATCAGACGGTCCACGCTAGTTTGATCGTACGGCAGGTGGCCTGGGGGTTCAAGGGGTTTGATCCCTCGGGGGATTGCCAGCACGGCCGTTTTCAATAGTCCAGCACTATTGCCCGAATCAAGTGGTATTCTTTCCTCTGTCATTCTTTGATTTTTTTTTTTGTAACGAGGTTCTTTTTCTTCACTTGTACCGGATCCTAATTAAGTTATGTCTCAGCAGTACGTGCGTGCAACGAGGCAACGGTATAAGCTAGCTTGCTAGGTGGCTACGCTTGAGGTAGTTTTTCTGTAGCTGATCGACTATATGTCTCTAGCCCACGTCCATTTGAAGCGCGACAACGGCATGGTAACGCCGGAGAAAGCAACGCGATTTAATGTAGGAAAGGACTTTTCTCTAGCCCTGTGAGGCGGTGTCGAACAGAACTCAACTCATCCACTGTAGGATTTGGTTTTTATACATGACCAAAGTTCTTACGAGAACACATGCGTCAAATTCGTTCACACGCACACACGCATGCATGCTGCATGTAGGAGTACGTTCCTTGTTGTGCACACATTGTTTACCTAACATGATACCCCAAAAGTCAATAGGTGAGCGGGTGAATTTGGAGCGACACTTAATAAGGTTTAGTACTTCATGGTAATATATAGTTAGCTCACTTGTCGTTAAGATAGCGCCATGCGCGCTACAGTATATTTCTAACTCAGAACGCAACTTGCGTGAATTCAATGCCTAGCTTGTCTGAAATCCAATTTGGCTCACGGATGCATATGCTTTCACTACCAAAAATTTATATTTTGGAATGTCGAAATTTTTGACAAAAAATTCTACACGTACATCTCCATAATATATGTGCGTCTGACAAGTTTCGCAAGGAATCAATATTTCTTGTGATCTATGTAAAAAAGAGAAATTTTATCTTCTGAAAATCGTTATTTCTAGCATTGAATTATGCCTTTTTTTACACATGGCACACGGCAAGTCGATTTTTCATGAAATAACTTTGTAAGCGCGTAGCACGTGAAGATGTACGTACGAATTTTTCATTTTAATTATTTTAAAATTTTAAAATATGTATAACATGCATTTTAAAATAAAGGGAGCAAATGCTCCCATGTGCCAAAACATCACTCTCCTAACTTGTCTTCTATATGTGCTGTTTCTACCACATGTATCTTATATATAGGATTAATTAAGATGGTTAACCAAGAGGACTTGGCTGTGATCAGTTCCTCTATATTAAAAAATGATACAATCTTGAGGTTTTCCTATGAGTATGCGTACACACTATTTAGGTGTTGTTTTTGGAGAGCCTGAAGTTAAGGTGTGATCTTGGTTGTGGATATATTGTTGTTGCTAGGGCTGAAATATTGTTACGGGACTTTTATTTTTTAGTTTCTTTTCTTTTTTGGGGTTGTGTGCATCTGTACTCGCATTAGGGTATTGGGTTGTTGCAGAGGCTAGATATATTTTGTATCTTCTGCTATTAATATATTCTATTTATCAAAAATTGAGTATGCGTACATACTGTTGCCTTACCACTTCAATCAATTTACACTCGAAATCTACAATTATTTGGGTTTAGTCCTACAAGTATTCCTTTTTTTTTGCTCCCGTAAACCGACTACAATTTTCCACACACATGCACACCATCACATTCATACAGTTACATAATGATTACTTATAACCTGGAGTCTTAGAGATTTTAAGATTGACGAACACAACACATGCACATGGATATTTTCTTCCGTCTATGATAGGAACCCCCTTCGCCAACCCCTCGGGGGTGACTGTTCGCAATACCATGTTGGATGACTCTTTTTACCCATGTGCGAAGGGTGGACCGGTACTAGTTGCACCTTAGGTTAGGAAGTCGGTATAGTAAGCCTTGGTGCAATGGGGGCGGGGGGGGGGGGGGGGGGGGGGGGGTATTAAAATTTAAGTTTAGTGTACTTCAAGATTGCGCAATCACACCAAAAATTGATTTGGGAGGTTGAGAAGATTTCTATTGTTTCTTCATATTAATAGTATGAAATTGTTTTGGGGAAATTAGTCGACAAATCCTGTGTAACTAGACTAGCATTCTTCTGGTAATAAACTTTCTGGAAATCCTTAGCATGACACCACCGCCAAGCACCTATGTTGTGGGGTTGAAGATGACACCAAGAGGGATCAATGGAATGGGCTTACACTTAGCAGATAAGTTACGAGCAAGTGGCGCTTTGGCCTTTGCACATGCGGAAAGGGGTGTGTTTAGCCTCTCATACAATATTCACCATGAGAAGTGGTGAAAGTTCAAGGTTATCCTCTATTGAAGAAGAAAAGAAACCAAGAAGTAAGAAGCTTGCTATTAAGCAACACATGTTCCTTCCTAGGGTTGGAAAATGCATATCCAAGACCTTGTCTCTTTCAACATGTGGTTCCACTACTTGTTAAGATTGTTCCAATCCCTAACACTTGAAGTAAAAAGTACCATTGGCGTTATCCAAGATGATGAAATATCTGTTCATAAGATCTTCTAGTTTTATATAGATAAAACTTGTTGTATTCTCATTTGATGATATTGCATGAAGATTTAGGTGAGCTTGACCCCTAGTTTTACGATGATTTTAGTTTATCGCGTGAACGTTTTGGTTTTATGTGTTGATATTGTCGATGCTCTTTTGAGGAAGCTAACCCTCTAGACGATGGATGTCACTTCTTACTAACTTATATTAGATGTTTGTCGGTGTTAAGTGCTCACTACAGGTGATTGTCACTTGTGCCGACACATGCTTATCACAAGTTACTTCTGACCCATAACCTCTGACGGACTTAAAACCGTCCAACAATGGGGTTTAAGAGGCATTCAACACTGATTCATTATATACAAGTGCATTTTTGGCCTTGGTAAATACATTATGAACCATAAAAAGTTGGCCTAGATAGACTATTTTCTATAAACAACAACAATGTTATCTCCCATTTTTATTATGTGAAAGTTGTTGCTGGACAACATGATAGGTACACCTTCTATGGCAGCCATCCGTTTTCGTGTAGACATTTCTTCATAAAAAAATGGCCTTCTTGTTTCTCCAAATGGCTGATCATATAATCTCAAAAGTCAGAGGATCAACTATTAGAGATGTAATACTGACACGTATACGAGATGGTGTAGAGCTGAGATGGCCTGATCAAAAGAACTTGTCACAATAATGTCATGGACATAAATAAGAATATACACAGTGATCCCGACCTTGTCAAATAGGAACAACGATGTGTCAGCCTTGGATGGAATGAACCCAAGAGTATGAAGTTTTGAGCTTAGACGAGAGTACCAAGCTCGAGGAGCCTGTTTCAGACCATAAAGAGGTTTGTCAAGCTTGCATATGTAGTTGGGCATAGCGGAAGACTCAAAACCAGGTGGTTCTCCCCTTGGCTCTGAGGATATTACTAGATACAGGAGTCTTGTTGGTGCTCTTCAGTATTTGACCCTGACTAGACCTGATATTTCTTTTTCCGTTAATAAGGTATGTCAGTATCTTCATGCTCCTACAACTGCACATTGAACTGCTGTCAAAAGGATTTTGAGGTATATTCATGGCACAAGCCGAGTTGGTCTAACCTTTCAGAGGTCTTCCTTCACTCTTCTTAGTGCTTATTCAGATGCAGACTGGGCAGGTGATTTAAATGACAGACGCTCTACTGGTGGATTTGCTATCTTTTTTGGTCCCAATCTTATTTCTTGGACCGCCAGGAAACAACCTACTGTGTCTCGTTCCAGCACAGAGGCTGAATATAAAGCGCTTGCAAATGCCACGACCGAGTTTATTTGGGTTGAAGCTCTTGTTCGCGAACTTGGTGTGACACTCAAGGAGAAACCATGTTTGTGGTGTGATAATCTTGGTGCCACCTACCTGTGTGCTAACCCAGTTTTTCATGCTCGTACTAAGCACGTACATTGAGATTGATTTTTTCTTTGTTCGGGAACGGGTTGCTCGCAAGCAACTTGATGTTAGGTTCATCTCCAGCAAGGATCAGATTGCAGATGGCTTCACCAAAGTTCTATGTTCCAGGAAACTAGATGAGTTTAAGCGTAATTTAAACCTCCCACAGGTGATTAAGGGGGCTATTAGAGATGTAATACTGACACGTATACGAGATGGTGTAGTACACCACTCGTATACGGGTCCAACTCTGTATTGCCCTGCGAGGGGCTATTCCTCGCTAATATTAACACGAACCCGGTGGACCGAAAGGTCACACCGCTCCACCCAACAATTATTCACGTTAACATCAACAACTCTACATTTTTTGGGTGCACCGTAGATATGGAAAATGGAGATTTTACGAATATGTGTTTATCATTCTAAGTATCTTTATGGTCACAATAAATCATACACTTTGTCAGGTTGGAAGAAACAAACAATATACAGTTAAGTTTCTATGTAGAAGTAAAACATGGACCTTAATGCAATACTAGAGGGTCCTGGATAAGGGGGTGCATCTACCATAGGGTTCAGAAAAAACCTCCCTTCCATCATTCAAATTCCTTCATCACTTACACGCGTGCGTGCATGGCAAACACATGGACCTGGCTAAAAGAAGTCTGAAATGGATGAGCAGATAGAAAGAAAAAAAAGGAAAACATGGTAGATTTGCATGTCTCTCGATCTCTCGATCTCTCTCTCTCTCTCACACAAACACCGAACCACTTGATTTCGTTTACTTATTTTCTTAAGTGTTGTTCTAAGGCCACTGTCGGTGATTTTTTTTTTTACTTTGCAGTATATATACGGACGCAATCGCATGACGGTAGTTAATTGAGTCGTTATAAAGAATAGTAAGATATATTCCGATCGAAGTGCTCGGTCGATCAAGCCCATATCTCCTGGTGATCAAACAGGGAGATCCTCTGGTATGGATTGAAGGGGTCCTCGAAGTCCCATGCCGACGTCGGCGCCGGCTCTGGCGCTGGCGCGGCGACCATATCGTCCAGCCCAATCATGTACATGGGCTCCACCGGCCACTCCATGAACTGCGGCAGCCAGTCGTCGTCGAAGCCGCCGCCGCTTGACGCCGAGGCGCTGGACGAGGAAGACGAAGACGACTCGGTTGGTGACGAAGAAGCCGTGGCGCAGCTGCTGCTGTCGAGCTGTGCCGGTGCGACGAGGTCGTCGCACGGCAAGATGATGTCGTCCAGAAGCTGCATCATGGTCGGGACCTCTTCGGGGCAGCAGAACATGTCTTCGTGAGGACCCGACTGACTGCTTTCTGTGGCCACCGCCACGGCCTTCTCCTCAGCCACCGGCAGCTTCGAGTCGCCGCCGCCGGAGGGCCGTTGCGGCTGCTGCTGTAGGGGTTTGTGAGTGACGGGGTCGATCCCCATCTTCCTGAGCTTCTTCTTGATGTGCGTGTTCCAGTGGTTCTTGATCTCGTTGTCGGTGCGGCCGGGCAGGTGGGAGGCGATCTTGGACCACCTGTTGCCGAGCTGCTCGTGCAGGTCGACCACGGTCCGCTCCTCCTCGTCGGAGAGCAGGCCGCGCTTGAGGTCCGGGCGGAGGTAGTTGGTCCACCGCAGCCGGCAGCTCTTCCCGCACCGGAGCAACCCTGTCCGCACAAACGCCAGTAACAACAACACGTTAAAACATTGGTCAAATTAATGGAAATTTACTACTGCAAGCCGTGATATGCATGTATAACGATTCTCCGCATGTGTAGGGAAGGGAGCGAGTGACAACCCACCGGCGAGCTTGGGGACGGCTCTCCAGCAGCATTGGCCGTTGCCGAGGAGGAAGTTGGCGAGCTTCTGGTCCTCCTCCGCCGTCCACGGGCCCTTCTTCAGACCCACCTTGTCGCAGCACGGCTGCCTCCCCATTGCCGCTAGCTTGCACACACAAAGATCACTTTACTCGCAAGAAAAGAGTAGCAAATTAACAACTTCGAGCCGAGTAGCCAACTAACTATGTTCGTGTAGCCTCGGACTTTGATTTGTTTGGGTAGTAAGTACTAGGTAGTAGCTAGCAGGTGGTGGTTTAGCTTTAGTTACATATACATGAGAGGCCATTGCCAATTTGCTACCTTCCTTTATATAGGAGGAAAAGGAAGAACAAGACAAAGGGGCCGGTAGCTAATCTTAGCATAGTTACCATCAACTGGTGACTAACTCTGCAAGTAGGTTTTTTATTTTTTTTTTTTTTTTTTTTTTTTTTTTTGCAGTGCAGTGTGTGTGTGCGCGCGCGGAGGACCAGGATCAAGTCTCTGTCTGGGGGAGGAGCTATCAGGATGACGTGTCGTGGCGCTGAGGCGACTGCCATGTAGGACCCGGCATTGGTGTTGCCAACGGGTCCAGCTGCTGCTCACGGGTCTCTTTTGCTTGCTTTGCAAGTGCTGCATGCCCTGCTAAGCTTTCAAGCTTTTATTTGGATCCTCGTTTGTTGCTCAATCAAGGGTTTTCAACGGGATTATTTTTGGGCCTGTAATTAGTCTACTCCATCAAGTCCTTATCATTTGTTTAGCTTCTAAACTTGCTAATTATACTGGTTTCCGTTGTAGCAAGACATGCATTTCCTAGTTTATTTAAATATAAGAGTGTTGCACGGTGGAACCTGGGTCTAGGCGCACCCAATTTTTCTAAAATTGAAAAATATACTATGTAAAAGTTTCAAAAGATTGAAATAAAATTGTGCACGTACATATTATTGTGATACTACTCGTGTAAAATTTTCAAGAAAAATATAAATGCATATGGTCTAAACGAAAATGGCAAAAATTCTAAATGGCACTTCAATGATTGGATTTCTATTGTTAAAAGAAATGCAAATTTTCAGTTTTTTTTGTGTGTAGGCAACATATGGCCGTATTTTGCCTTAAAATTTGCACGGGTAAGTATCAAGATGATATATAAATTTTTGTCAATAAAAAGAATATATTAAGATCGCAAAGATACCAATTACACCACCGCATTGCCCTAGCAGCCTTACGGATGCACACATTAAAAACAACAAGAAGAATTAAAATAAGAGAAATGGCATGCTATAGAGATCTATTCTTTGAAGCAGCAACACTAACACCACCTAGGTAGCACCAGAAGTCCAGCTTCTCCAAAACCGACGACTCCAAGAAGGGAACAGGACACAAGCGTCATCGTCATCGCCCGATCGAAGATCTTAGGTTTTCACCTGAAGAAAAAGTTTCCACTCGTGAAAAAATGCCTTGAACAAGGCCATTACCATGCACAACCAATTAAGGCCAGACCTTGGATTTTCACCCTGGAAGGTAGGACTCCGAATTTCTCCTGTGTTGTTGCCCCCACTTCCGAAGCCACTACTCCAAATCACATATCACGAAGCCAATTCAACATCGCAACGAAGAGTCAAATCATCATTGCTAGTACCTAGATCTCGACATCCATGACATTATCCACCAACCGGCTTCACCATGGGCGAAAAAACATGCCCGATGATGGTAACAACCAGCAAAGCTTCACAACGCTCCCTCTAAAACCAAACGGTCAGGAAAAACATGGTAGCGCGCGACCGAATCCATCTGATCCAGCAATCTCTGGCATGTCATCCATTGGAGTTCACCGAGCCTTCCGGGACACGACACTCCCACCAAACCGATGGGGACATGCAACCGACAAATCTTCATCTTGTCTCGAGAAGAATCCTAGGACGACCTGTAACATCCCAAATTTTCAAACGAGAAGAAAATGAATTTCCTTTTTCAAAAAATGAGAACCAACAAAAAACTTTTATTACCTATTATGCTATGCATAGTGCTCCTACTTAATTCTTGTGCTATTGTCATGATAGTTGTTGATATGCTTATCAAATGTCCTAAAACCCTAAAACCTACTTTCTTTTCACCCTTCAAGGTAATGTAAAATAAAAAGAAATTAAATAAGAAAAGGGCCTATGTGCCTATGGATATTTTTGGTAAAACTTTTACCTAGGCTTTTCTACCTTGATTAGATGTTTTGAAAACATCAACAAACCTAACCTAGTACTTACCAACTAAATCCTTTAGGAAACAAAAAGAAAATAAACATATGCATAGAGGCATATGTGGCACATAGCCATAATACCAAATCTTGACATATGCCCTCATACCCTACCCAAATGGTTTGAAACCTTCAACAAACTCAATCTAACACTAAATAAACCCTAAACCATGCCCAAGAAAAGCAAGTGAAACCACATAGAAGAAAAATAAAAATAAGAGTAACACCTCATATGTGAGTTTGGCCAAAATTACAAATCCTTAACCAAGGCCACAATGGCTTGTCCCAATGCTTGGGAAACATCAATAGATCAATAACAAACACTTGTGCATCAAATAAATGCAAATCAAAGCAAGAGAAATTCAAAAACCAACTCACATATGATCATGGTCATATGTGACATTTATATCATCTTACCCACTTTGAGCCCTTGTATTAAGAGATTTCTAAACTAAACCTTCTCAAGTCTTTGCACCTCATCTAAGACTACATCAAGGTGAACAAGTTTTGTGTTGACCACCATGGTTGACTCTGCCTCCATTGCTTAGAATAAGGTTGACAAGTAGCAACTTTGAAATAGAGAGAAGATCATACCCATTTTGTGACTTCACAAAACTACACCATTTTGCACCACACCACCACCTTTATGCTTCAAATATTATTTGAAGTCCCTCCACCAAAATTCATTGAAAAATTTGAAAGTTTGTTTCTTGCGGCCATTTTACCGAGCACCTTGGGTGCACCATTCTACCAACTACATACACTCAAAAACCCAGCAGTTTATTGCCCAAACCATCAAGCTTAGCTCAGCACTGGTACCCTCCTACCTCCCTTGCATCATTGCAGTACCAGAGACACATTGTGTTGTACAAAATCATCAAGAACTTGGTCATGATGTGCATGGCATGACACACCACATGCTCATCCTCTCTCTGGTCCACTCCGACGTGCCCAACCTTGTCATCTTGCTTCTCCTCACTTCAATGGACCTGCTGGTGCACGTCAAAGCCAGAGACACGCACCACACCGGCCACCCCGTACGTGCCCAGTGACGCCCAGTGACACGCCAGAGCGCGCCGCGGCACGCCCTGGACGTGACAGTGCACGCACGCGCTCCGTTGACTCCGCGCTCGCCTCGACCCCCCTCTCTCCTACGCCACCACCACGACACCAGCTACTCCCCAGACAACCTTTCTGGCCCGCGCAAGCCCTGTAGGCGACGAGCTCGTCGACGACATCCGTGGTACCTGCGCCAGTACGTGACGCCTCCTGCCTGCTCCCGTCCACCCCCGTCCTCGCCGTGACGCATGTTAGGTTCGCCTCGACATCGCCCACAGTGCGCAACAACCCTGCTGACCTCTCGTGACCTCCACCACCGTCATCGCCATCGACCTGCCCGCGCCCCACGGCCATCACTCGCCGCTATAAAAGGAGGAAGCTCCGGCCGCAAATAAGCACGCCACTCCACTTCTCTCTCCTCTCTGATCATCCTCAAACCCTCTCCCGTCAACATTATCCACTCCGCCGCCGCAATTTAACCGGAGACCACCGCCACAGTAGCTCGACGGAGGAGAAGCTCCAGGCCACCTCCGCCGCTCCCACGACCGCCATTCGCCTCGCCGTCATCGACAATCTCCTCCTGCACTGACGCCCTCGCCGACCGCCGGTGAGCTCGCCGACCTCCTCCCTCCGCCGTGCCAGGGTTTCCTCTCGCCGGTGACAACGACGATCCTCAGCCGTTGGATCTCATTCTAATCCCGCGGCTCGGTTTGAATCATACCGTTTCGCTCTTTATGTTAGGCTGACGCGTGGACCCTAGCGTCAGGCGGCCCGCTCACGCGAGACGTGCAGCTGGGCCGGCCCATCTCCTTTTCGCTGTTTAGCCCAGTATCATTTCCCGCCAGGCCCACTCAGTTCAAATTCAATTTTAAGTTTAATTCTAAATTGCTTGCAGATGCTGTTTTCAAATTTGAATAGAATCAAATCTCACCAATCAAATTTGATGAATTTGATGTTGTTGGAAAGCTTGTGAAAAGCTCTATCCAACCACACTGGATTCAAATCAAAATCTATGTAGATTTTGAATAGTAAAAATAACAAGTCAGAGAGTTTTCAGATTTCAAATAAATTTATAAAATCAACCATAAATGATTTTGAGGTGATTCCACCTCTCACAATTCACTTTTCAAGTGCCCTGATTGTTTATGTAAAAACATATCATAGTTGCTTCGTATGATCACGGGTTAGAATCAAAAATTGGCTATGTAGTCAATACTAGCCCATTTAAATTATTTTCAAATTTAGGATTTTAAATCTACGAGGTGTAGCACCTCATTTAAATCATCTTCCCAAGTGATATGAAGTAATGAGATGACCCTTGTTGCATGGGCTCATACTTGCTCACTTGAGGATCTTAAATCAAAATAGTATTTAAATTACATGAGATGATGAATCTCATTTAAATCATTTTTCTCAAATAATAAATGTGAAGTATTGACCTTGGTCAATATGATCTCACATTTATGAATTGAGGAGATTAAATCTTAAGAAGATTCAATGAGAGGAAATTATTTTTCCTAACACTAAGTAAGAAAACCCTAGCTTAATATGGAGTAATGTTAGGTGATGATACTAGATCATCTTGAGTGAGCCATTAAGGCTACTTAGGCTAATTAAGTATTGATTGATGTTTGTATCCTCGTATTCGTTTATAGACGCTAGTACCAAGGAGTACCAGGAGGAGGAGGTCTACTTCCAGGAAGAAGAAGACCACTTTGATCAGTACACCAACCAAGGCAAGCTAATATTCTTGCAAGATACCCAAAGGCAAAGCTCTACAAGAGCAAGGCACCATTACATATTATCTTTTGCTTAATGATCCTATCCCAAGTTCTTACCTTACAAGCTTTTGATTTTGTTTATCTAAGTTTACTTTTTGATTCATGATTCCCTTGGTTTAGCTATGGAGTAGTACAAGAGCATCACACTTAGCCTAAAGAGCTATAAGCTAGTTAGCACCCCTCATGACTAGTTGATAGTGCTAAACCAAAATTGACTACTCTAGATGGGAACATGTGAAATGAAATGACTTTGAAAGATTTTTGAAGGTGAATGTGACTTGAATGACCTGATGAATTTGATAAAAACTAATGGTTGGGTTCGGATGCGATACCATTCCAATTCTTTAGTACCCCCACAATACCTGATTATGGGTAAGGCTTTAGCTGGAAATTTATGTGTCTTAGTATGGGTTCCCTCTAAACAAGCGTCATAGAGGTTATGCCGAGGCTGCCTCCGTTGAAAGTAAAATGACGTGAACTGAGGTGAATGTATGACCCAAGCCCTGTGCAGTTCCCGGGATAACAGCTGGCTATCACCGGGAGGCCAAGCTCATGGGAGAGGTGCCTATACTAGGGTGTGTAAGTGAAAGGTTAATGGTTGATGATCCGCGTACTGAGTTACGATTATCCAGGGTTATCCTTGACGGATGTAATCAAATGTTGTGGCACAAGTGTGCAACCTCTGCAGAGTGTAAACCTATTCGAATAGCCGCGTCCGCGGTCATGGACAGTTGGGAAGGCCACACTGTTCCGTCATCAGAACTTCTCCAAAATATGAATGGTGACTTATGACTTTTGACTTGAAAGTGAAATGTGACTCTGACTTTGAATCACAACTGAGTTGTGGGAGTGACACTAATGTTCCCACTTGAGTTAGTTAGGCAACCAAAGAGTCTTTTATTACTAAAGTGCTTATGAAATAAAACTGGCTTTATGCAAATGAACCTAGAGCTTAGCACCCCCTTACCATAGTTGATAGTACTTACATTAGTATTAGTTTGCGAGTACTTTAAAGTACTCATGGCTTTGTCCCTGGCTATTCAAATGGCCAGACTATGAAGAGGAGCCCCAGTACCAGGATGAAGGACAGCAGGACGTCTACAACCACTAGGACTACTCCTGACGTCAACAGTTGCTTGTGGAACAGATGGACCGCAACCGCAACTTCGCTTCCGCTATGTGTTTTGTAATATGATCATTAGATCAACTGTGTTGTATTAAGACTGGATCATGTGATCCTTTATTGTAAGACAATTATGGTATGTAATGAATGATGTGTTGTGATATCAATCTATTATGTCTCGCAAAAACAATATTCCTGGGATTGCGAGGTATGGCATAATAGGCATCTGGACTTGAAAATTCGGGTGTTGACACCACCTCCGTCATTTGCGAGACCAGCAGCCCCACGCTGTCTGTCACTCTTGCAGGCCTAACAGAGAAGAATAAGTTAGCACGGAGCACCGACGATGGCTTGGCTGAAGCCATGGTCCTCCTACGCCGGTTGTGCCCAGGAGGGCCCAGATCTGGCCCAGATCGGGCCACTCTCCACCCACTCCTCAACGTCGACCGACAAAGTGCATCAGGACACAATCATTGTGGCCATGCTTCCCGGTGTCCTCAGCATGCGCCCCACCGCCTCCCATGAAATGTCGTCGCGGAGCCCTCTCCATCCCTCCATCCTTCGAAAGGTGGGGCGCCGCCACCGCCAACCTGAGTCGGCAGCTGTGGGGCCTGAGGGGCGAGGGATGATGGGAGGCTATTTGGGTTGCAAGGTTGGGGGCCTCCAGCAGGGGAGGGGAGCGGCCTCATCTAGTTAGATTGTCGATTTGGGAGCGGCCACATTAAATGAAGATGATATATACATGCCTGACTTATTTTAAAAATTCCGGAAGCTTCAACATAACATTTGTTTAGAAAAAGATGTGCATACACCCATGTTCACCAAATGTGGGTCTTGTAATTGCACATTTTGGGTTTATACGATTTAGTCACTCGCAATCTAGCTAGTGATTATAAAGTCATATAAAAAAGTTTCCAGGCCTTGAAGATAGACCTAGAACCTCTGGTTTCTACACTGGCTTCAGACATCCCATTCGGCTCAGAAACAGATAATAACCGACAGTATGCGGTACCGGCCGAGGCCCGGATAGACACTGTAATTTGCGACATTGTCATTTCAGATGCATCAATACTGATCTCAATCCCCAAACGCTACATACACCAGGATTTCAACCAAGCATTTACAGCAATACCCCATTGGGGAAAACGGTTGATGGGAGGGAATGTTTAGCTCGAAAATCGCGTCTAGCTGTCACCGCTGGAGAACGATCACGGCGAGCGGGCGACCAGAGCTTTCCACAGAGAGGTAGCAGAGACAAGTGTGGCTGGGGCAGAGCCACAGCCGGCCAAAGTGGGGCCAGGGAAAGCTGGAGCGAGCCACATCCAGCCGGAGCGGCGCGTCAGCGGCCAGCCATAGCAGCGGCGGAGGTGGGCGCGGTGGGCGGCGGGGCAGTGTGGGGCCGGGCAAAGCAAGGGCTGAGGCGGGCGCGACCGACCAGATCATGGGATAAGGCGGGCGCGCCGGGCGGCGAGCAGGGTTGGCGGGGCAAGACTGGGAGGGGTGGAGGGGCAGGGTGGGGCTGGAGCGGGGCGGCCGCAGCAGGTCGAAGCGGCTTGGTCTGGGCTTGGTCTTTGTAAGAAGATGAAGAGGAAAAAAAGAAAGAAATATTCTTTTTATAAAGGAATATGCCTTTTTATAGTATGATTATAAGTAATATGTTTTGACGTTTCACTTTTCGCGACCAAAATTGCCGATGCAGTATATCCCATCCATCTTATCATCTGTGTTATGCGGTACAACCAGATGAAATATCTGCTAAAGATGCTCTTACTATTTCTGTTTACGATTTAGTCACTCAAGTGCTAGCTAGTGATTACAAAGTCATATAAAGAAATGCTTCCATGCAGCTTAACTTATAGAACCTCCATGCTGTAGATCAGTTTACTCCCTCCCTTTTTTCCGACCAACGATTGTGAGTCAACGGCCCTATAGCAAAATTTATTCCAATAAAAAGACAGAGTCATATGTACATGTGAAAGAAAGAAAAAAAAGCCTACCTACAAAAAAGGAAAATAGGACTCAGGCAGAGTCTTAATCCAAGCTAGCAATCCTTCTTGTACTTTGTTTTGATCTACTGCAAGAGATAAATATCATGAATAAACTTGGCCTTCCACCTTGCAAAGGTAGGTTTCTCATGTAAAAAAATCTTTCCATTTCTCAGGAGCCAAATTTCCAACAAGCCAACATTAGGACCTCCATAAAGAAAGATTTAGCAAAAACCTTCATGGCATGGGCCACTACCCTGTGCAAGTCATCATGAGACAACATTTAAACAGAAGATAATTCCAAACTCTGACATTAAAGTTGCACTCAAAGAACATATGTATACCATCCTCATGCACACGCAAAGGAAATAGCTCGCAATGATAAACATCAGTGACGTTCCAATGCCGACGCTGTAGTAAATCACGTGTATTCAAACGATCCACCAATAATACCCAAGCAAAAACCTTTGTCTTCATCACAACTAGGCCTCCAAATCCATTTAAATACATTTGGAACCTCAATGTGCTTATGAATATGTGCATAGATCTTTGTTGAAGTATACTTCTCTCCCCAACAGTAGGTCCGAAAATCATTACTATCTATCAGAGGATTTTGCCTTATAACCACTTCCAACTCCTACAGCTCAATAAAAGTTTACCGTGACAAAGGCCTGTAAAATAGTGTACACAAATCCTCCAGCCCAAAAACCTCAGCAGCCTTAATATTCTCCTCTAGCACAAATGAAAATAATCCAGGGAAAGTAGACTTAATTGGTTGTGAGCTACCATTGAGCAACCAATTATCATACCAGAAATGAAATGTATCACCTCTCCCCAATTTAACCGTAGCCACAACCTTAGAATTATCAACTTGCTTGAGCACATCTCTCCACCAGAAAGAGCCACATATATTTTCTGCATGCGGAATCCTGCCATCATAATGTGCAATGCAGATGAGTTGCACCCACGGGAGTTCACACTTATTATAAAATTTATCCAGGAATTTAGCGAGAAGTGCTGCATTTTGTTTCTGAATATTGAATATGCCCAAACCACCTTTATATTTTGGTTTACAAACCATTTTCCATGCTGCTAAGGAGTGCTTAGGATCAACAACCTTGTCTCTCCACAAACACTGCATCAAAATCCTATCAAATTGAACAGTGAGGCTAGGCGGCAGCTGCAAGGAGCATAAAAATGGAGGGGCATGGAGGCTAGGGCGGAGTTAATTAACTGTAACCTAGCTCCTTGTGAAATAAAACTTGAGCTTGAAGTCAATTTCCTCTCCAAGACTCCAACCTACACACCAAGGAAGATAGCTCAATAATCATAGGTCTCATAGTTCCCAGGGGCAACCCAAGATAAGTGAAAGGCATCTTGCCCAGCTGGCACCCAAAATCCTCAGCCAGTTGCTTTAAAACCTCCTCATCAACATTAATAGGGATCATTTGTGACTTGTCAAAATTTATTCTAAGGACAGTTGATCTTGAAAATCTGTTAAGCACTTCCTTCAAAGCCATCAGTTGAGATCCATCCTCCGGCAAAATAAGCAACGTATAATCAACATACTGGATGATGGGAAAATCCATGTCATTCATCTCAATTGAATTACATAGCCTACCAAAGATGTAGCAACTCATTGACTGCCGATTGCAATAGATCAGAGCCAAATAGATAGAACAGAGGCAAAATGGAACTCCTTGATGCACTACACGTTTACATTCAAACTGTTTCCCCAAAGTGCCATTGAGCAAAATGGAAAAGGTACCAGTAGAAAGAATTAACCTTTTCCATTTTAACCACATATCATTGAAGCCTTTATATTTATAAACTGGAGGATTGCCTCATGCTCAATGGTATCAAATGCCTTCGCAAAATCCAACTTCAGTATGATGATGGGATTCTTGGAAACATGGAAAATATACAAATATTCAAATGACCAAGCAAGACAATCATGTATTGACCTATTCCAAAGAAAGCCATACTGATTCTTATGTAGACAATCGAGGATTCTAGTTTGCAAATGATTAGCTGCTAACTTAGTCAAAAAAATTGACACAAACATTTGTCAAGGAGATAGGTCGAAAATCATTTACTTTCACCGAGACTTTATTTTTTTGGAACCAAAGTTATAAAGGAACCATTAATATTTTGCAGCCTCACTATCTCATTATAAAAATCTGTAGCTAGAGAATAAAATTCATTCTTGATAATCGGCCCACATTTCTTCAAGAACATATCATTAAAACCATCCGGGCCATCGGCATCTCCTTAATCACATCTTCAGTATCCCTTTCGTGAAATGGCACTATCAATTCATCCAAAGTCTCCACTCGCTTGATTAGGGTGGATAAGTCAAATTCCAATGAAATTCTGTTGGATTTCCCCATCTTGTTTTTTGTACTCTGCCCAAAGAAGAGTAGCCATAACTTGATGATCAGAAACCTCATTGCCATCCTCATCATGTAATACTGCAATAGCATTCCTCCTAAATCTTTCTGTTGCCATAGCATGAAAAAACTTGGTGTTATCCTCTCCTTGCTTAATCCAACGAATAATTCATCTCTTTTTCCAATAATTACATTCAGCTAACAACAAATCCTCCAAGTGCAATTTCACCACATGCCTGAAATTCAACTCCGGATGGAACACAGGTCTCTCCTCTTCCAGGGTGTCCAAAATGAGGATAATTTATTACAATTTTGGGTAAGATCTTTTAAGCCTAGCAAGGTTCATATGACATTTCTTTAGCTCATGTCTTGGCCCCTTTAAATTGTCCGCAATAATAGTTGAAATTTAAGTTTTAAATAAACTCCTAGCCTAAGAAGCAGCAACACATTCCATAAACCTTGGCAATTCTACCTAGTAATTCCTTACTCCCTCCCTTTCTTAGCTTAGGACGTAAATTTCTCGGTACCAGATGAAGGAAAGTTAGGGAACTTTTTAGTTCATGTTGTACCCTTTTTCCATTGGCTCTCAATAGCAAAAGATAAGATGTCAACAAAGATAGAGCAAGCAATTTTATCTTGGAAAAGAGCATGATTGACGATTTCATCCTTCTCATGTAAAGAGACAACATGATCCTCTTCTTCTTATTCTTCATTTTCATAATCACGTGAAAGATAGGCTTCCAATGTAGGAGATACCATAGAAGTCTTAGCCATAAGATATATATGGGAACCGAGAGATGATGGAGAATAATTCTTTGAATCTCCATCCAATACCATGTCTTGACAAATAGAATCTTAGGTTGTTTCTACATTGTTACTGACACAAATACTAGAGAAAACGAAAGAATTTTATCATGGCAACTAGACAAAGCAAGCATATCATCATGAGATTTATTCAAGCAATTTACACATGATATACAAGGACTACCAACACAAGCATGTGTGGTTCTAGAAGTGTTTAAGTCCAAATATAAAACATTGCAATGATAAACACATGATGGGTTAACAAGACTAATATCATTATCAACATTACAATGTTCATCAGCACTCACCTTAGAATTTCCTTGTCTCTTGCAACACGTTGGTGAAGTGGATGAAAATTCATCGCGGCTGGAAGTGGAGGGAAAGCAATCAACCTCAATAATATTGGACACTGATGACCCTCAAGTATAGGGGATCGCAATAGTCTTCGAGGGAAGTAAAACCCAAATTTATTGATTCGACACAAAGGGACACAAAGAATACTTATAAGCCTTAACAGTGGAGTTGTCAATTTGGATGCACCTGGAAAAACACTAGTAACAGGGGTGATGTGAAAGAAGCAGTAATATGAGAGCAATGACAATAGTAACACAGAGGCAATGGCACCCGAAAATATTCCAGTGCGTAGTTGACTGTAGAGCAATGATGATGATAGAAGGACTGAGGTTCCCAGCTATCTACACTAGTGGAAACTCTCCAAATAACATGCGTTGGGTGAACAAATTACAGTTGGGCAGTTGATAATTGTGAGAGCATGACAATGCATGCTATGATAAGATTAAATTTATTGTAGTATTTAATTGGGCATTACAACATAATACATAGACCGTAATCCAACTATGTCTATGACTAATAATCCACCTTCAGGTTATCATATGAACCTCTTTCAGTATTAAGTTGCATGCAACAGATTATCGCATTAAGCAATGTGTGTAAAATAAACAATAGAATTATCCTTAGACAAAGCATTTTTGTTTTCTCCCTAGTAGCAACAGCACATCTACAATCTTAGAATTTATTGTCACTCTTCCAGATTACTAGAGGCATGAACCCACTATGGAGCATAAATACTCCCTCTTGGAGATACATGCAACTACTTGATCAGGGTAACTACAAGTACCGAAGAGCATGCAAGGTCTTAAATAAACAGTACTATGATAATATGATGAACAATATTATCAAAATTCCACAATTTATCGGATCCCAACAAACACAACACCGATTACATCATATGGATCTCAGTCATGTAAGGCAGCTCATGAGATCATTTTATTGAAGTACATGGGAGAGGGAGTACCAACTAGCTACAGCCGAGAACCCGTAGTCCAGGGGGGAACTACTAACGAACCATCATGGAGTCGAAGTGGAGGAGGTGGTGTCGATGGAGATGGCTCTAGGGGTCAATCCCCGTCCCGGCAGGGTGCCGGAACAGGAACTTCTGACCCCCGAAACTTGTCTGGACGATGGCGGCGGCGACAGAACTTTTTGTGGACAGGGCTGTTGTATTTAGGGTTTTCACGTCGAAGGAAATTTCTATGCGGAAGGGCGAGGTCGGTGGGCACCAGGAGCCCCACACCACCCCATGGCGCGGCCAGGGGGCGCGCCAAGGGCTGGCGTGGCCTCCCTGGTGCCCTCCTCCGTTTCTGCTTTGGACTCCATCTTCGTGTCGGGAAAAATAGGTGGTTTGGCCTTTGTTTCATCCAATTATGAGAATATTTCCTGTACAACTTGTCTGAAATACAAAAACAGCAAAAAACAGGAACTGGCACTGTGGCATATGGTCAATAGGTTAGTTCCAGAAAATGCATAAAAGTGCCACGAAGTGTAGACAAAACATATAGAATTTGGTGTAAAACAAGCATGGAGCATCAAAAATTATGGATACATTTGCAACGTATCAGCATACCCAAGCTTAACTCCTGCTCGTCCTCGAGTAGGTAAGTGATAACAGAAATAATTTTTTAGGTGACATGTAACCAACACAATCTTGACCAAGTTATTGTAAAAGCATTGTGAGCTGGAATCAAAGTACTCTAAACATAGGCATGATAGATATAATTCTAACAATAGAGCTTAGCAACTATGCTATAACAAGAGAAGTAACTCAAACAAAAGATCATGATTAATAATGCACTGAAAGCAACTGTTTGTTTTTAGGCATAGCGAAAACATAGCAAAATGGTATTTAGCTTGTCCTTCATGGAACAACGAAACATAAATGCCAGGACACCTTTAAAGTTTAGAGGGTGACTAGATATAAATAATTTGAGAACAAGCAATAATCATAATCTTGAATCAATCAATAATAGATTTTGGGACTATGCACATTATACTCAGAATGACAACTATGCTCTCTTAATTGGTGCATAAAGCAAGAAGATGGAGGCTAAACTTAAAAGTAAAAGAAAGGCCCTGCGTAAAGGGAAACAAGATTACTCGTGTGCTAGAGCTTTTTTATTTTGAATGCAATAGGAGTGTTGAAAATATATTTTAAGAGGTATGCATGTCTATGTCAACGAATTGCACCAAATAATCTATCATCCTTTCATATAGTGACATCAAGAGCGGCTCCCATATAGTTCTGCATTGCACACCATTATTTAGGATCTCTCCAGTACATAATATGTGGAGCTTTATTTGTTTATTTGTTTATTTTTATTTGGGATGGGCACCCAGTTGCCTTGCTCTTTTTGCAATATTAAGAACTTAGCACATTATTCATGCTAGTAAAGGAATGAAGTCATGAAAATACAATAAACCATTCAATACTTTCTCATGAGCTAAAACAAAACACAAAACAGGCAGTAATGTTTAAAGGTTTAAAGGTAGCACACAAGCAATTCACTTTGGAGTGGCGGTGAAATACCATATATAAGTATGTATGGTGGACACAATTGGCACTTTAGTTTTTGGTGGTTGGATGCATGAGTAGAGCTCATACTCAGTACAGGCGAAGGCTAGCAAAAGACTGGGAGCGACCAACTAAGAGAGCAATAATAGCCATAATCATGCATAGCGATAAAACATTAAAATCAAAACATAAAGTGATATTACAAGTCAAAAACTGAATGATCATAGAGGCTTTAGGTGACTGGTTTGTAGTCATAACATGGTGTAAGCATGTCCCAAGTCGACCCAATAACGGCATCAAAGGAGAATACAACAATATTATGCTTTTGTATGATGGAAACAACATATGATTCTTTCAATGGCGCATTAAGCACTCTCATATATTTGAGACAAGTCATGCTACAACAATAACTACTAAGCATATTATAAGAATAATCTCCAACATGACATGCCAAAGTCTATGCCACAGTCTAAACAAGCTTCCTTTTGCATCACTATAAGCATGGAACATTTTACTCGTCTCCAACACCAATCAACTTATTTGAAACAACTCTCATAGCTAATAATCAATAAGACCAGAGCTAATAATGCCTAAATAAAGAAAACTAACAAGCTCTGAACAAAATAAGAATAGAAAACCAAGAGCTAAATGTAGTACTAGCAAAAGATAACACTCGCGAAACAAAAGGAGTGAAAACTAGAGTGTTATATGCAATGAAAACGGAGTGTCTCTCTCTCTCCAAAACAAATATGCTGGATCAAACCATATGCTACAACAAAAAAAACAAAAGAAGACTAAAAACAAAAATAAAGACGCTCCAAGAATAACACATAGCATATGAAGCAATAAAAATATAGCGCATAGCAAGATGACCTAATACTTTGTTGATGAAGAGGGGATGCCCAAGGCATCCCCGAGCTTTGAGGATTGTACCTCTTGGATATTTATTGGGGTGACATGGGAATCCCCAAGCTTGAGCTTTTGTCCAGCTTTCATCTCATCAAATCATTCTTCTCTCCCTACACTTGCAAACTTCCTTCATATAAAACTTCACACAATTCTCATTAATTAGCAGCATTATTGCAATCAAAATAACGAATCCACTTGGTTCAGTTCTAACATAAGTCAAACATCCATTAAAACATTTAGCTACTGTAGTAACTTCTTTGGAAAGCTCCTTCTCTTAAAAGAACTCAAAAAAAGATCAAGAGGCAAATGCAAATGGTGATAGAAATCTGTCAAAACAGAACAACAGGTAAAGATCTTTTTTTCGAAAATCATCTATTGCTCAAATCGAAAAGTGCAGAACTAACGAAAGTTAGATAATAACCTGGGGCATATGCTCAAATATTGGTAGCTAAAAATTACTTTCTGGCTAGGAATACGATTTTTTTTTGGTGACAGCACAGAATCTGTTTCAGGAAAGCAACTTCCCAAAATCTTACTTTCTTCTTATTAAAGGCTATCCTTGGCACAAAAACGAAATAAAAATTATAAGGAGAGGTTATTACAGAGGTAAAAACTTCCAAGACTCAACATAAAAGAAAAATTATAGAAATAAAACAATGGGTTGTTTCCCATAAGCGATTTTCTTTAATGCCTTTTAGCTAGGCATGATAGTTTTAATGATGCTCTTATGAAAATAGAAATTGAGGCAAAAGGAGCATCAAAAAGAAAATTCAAAAAAAATTTAAGTCTAACCCACTTTCTATGCATAGGAATCTTGTACACAAATGAATTCACAAAGAACAAAGTGACAAGCATAAGAAGATAAAACAAGAGCAACTTCAAAACTTTCAGCATATACAGAGTCGTTTTAGTACCAAGAAAACTTCTACAACTATATTTTCCTTTCTCATAATAATTTTCAGTAGCATCATGAATAAACTCAACTATATAACTATCACATAAAGCATCTTTTCATGATCTACAAACACATAACTTTTATCAAGCTCGAAAATAGTGGGATTAAAACATTCAAACCCACTTTTAATAATTTATAACAAGATGATTGATCATTCTCAAGAGGTATGGGGCTCCACAAGACCCATCCAATCTCATTTTCAATAGTAGTACAATTAATATTATCAACCAATATAGGACCATCATCTAGAGCTTTATCATAAAAAAAATCTAAGCAAAACTCTTTAGTACCATGCATTTCAAAGTTAGCCACAAATAAAGGATTATTATAAGATTTCTCAAAATAGCATGGATAATCATAGATAACAGGAGCATAATTATTATAATAAGTTTTACTCATAGTAGATATTTCAAGAGAATCCACAGGAACATAACATTCATCCTCCTTTGGTAAGCATGGGTGTGGTGACCCTGCATACCACTGCATGTTGTAGTATGCCAGTCGTTGATATAACATTCACGAAGTACCATTCCGCAAATATTACATCCCTCAGAGTAGTAAAACAGAACATAGCAGGTCTATAACTCATTCATTAATTATTACAAATATCATACACATATCGTCTCGGAGCTCCTCTTGGGTCCGAAGAGGAATACTCCTGGGTTCGAGGCGAACCCAACTTAGCTTACAATATAGATGTCTCATTAAGTTGTACATGTATTCTCTCGAGCAGCTAAATACTAAGAGTTCGGGCTGCTCGGCTACTACTACTACTTGATGTTCTAGGCTTGATCTCCTCCGGAAGCCTCCCCGGTTCCGTAGACTATGAGATAGTCTACTCCTTCGACACCTCCAGAGAGGTCTGGTTCTTCATAGCCGATGATCTCGGCTCCTTCATTGTTGTCGTAGTCCTCCTCCAGACGATTCAGACAATCTAAGCAAGGGATTTAAGGTTGGGATGAGTACGAGCGTACTCAACAAGTTCATTATAGATAAGAGGTGTTTAATGCACTAGCTATGATATTAGACCAGAAAGTCTGATACCAATGCAAGTTTTGATAAACATTTCTTCAAAAGGGTTCTTTTATTTCCAAGAGCTATGTCCGTCAGCCTTCACCGGTTTAATAGAACTTCATGGAGCTCCTTTCCGACCGCGTTCGAAGTTCCTTATCCCGGAACAGGGAGTGACAGGTCACGGTTCTTTGCACTCTGCAGAGGTGTGTTGCTTTACCCATAAGAGATCTTAACCTTGGTGCCAACCGGGCAGCTTTCCCGTCCACACTTCCTTCGGTGTGAGGCCCGGTATAAGGTCTAGCCAATTATGTTCCTCCGCTACCTCGAACACCCACCCTTTGTTGCATGCCCCGACCCTGGGTCCTCGCCGGTCCCATTATTCCCATATATTTCAGGGTGGACCCCGACCACGACGACAGTCTGGGATCGAACCAAACTCCTTCGCCGGTAGCTGCAACCCATCATAGACCGCAATACCGTGGGGACTTAGGACTCCCCAGCCTCACCATCTTGCTCCTTCGGGCGACAAGTGTACTATGGACAATGCCGTGGGGACTTAGGACTCCCCAGCCTCACCAGCTTGCCCCCTTGGATTACAAGTGTACTACGGTAAAGCGCATCCGTTGATGAACGAGAGGTGGAAACACTTTTGACTACTCCGTCCCACTCCGGATCTTATGGTTAACACGGGTATTACGGCACAAGAATCACTGGCGACATTTGTTGTTTAATCCTAGATGGATATAAACCCTTGCAATGGAACCTCCACCATATCAACACAATCCATGGTTCCATTGCCAGCCACATAGTCATATTCATAGTTATGAAGATAGTGGTTTTGATTTTTATGCAATAGTGATAACCATAGTACTTTGCAAGTAATTTGATAGAAATACACATATGACATGAGCAAGTGATGAACTTGCCTGAACACTGCAAAGTTTTGCAGTTGGAAGGTGTGGACTGACCCTTGTTCTCTGTCTCTGAAAAATAGCATCATTGTCCGATAAGGGCAATGGTTAAAGAAGCAATTATGCATGTTTTCCATTTTTAGGGTTTGTTTCCCCCCTTTCCGATGTTTTATCATTTTATGTGAGAGGTAATTACTAAGAATAATTTAGAGATTCTTTATTTAGGGTAAATACAACCTTGAAATATTGTCAAGGTGTTTTTAAAGTCCAATTGCATTAATGGACTTATTTTCATTATTGAAAATAATATGAGTGATTTAAATTATTATTTAAATCATCAAAATAAGACTTACTCTTAATTGTCTTCAAAAATTTTGTTTGGTATTTTATTTAAATAGAGAATTTTCTGCTGATCCATTTTCATATTTTTAATTATTTTTTTAGAGCTTCTAAGCATTTCTTATTTAATTTCAAAGTTTCTGCATTTTTATGAATTGTGAAATGCCTAAAATACCCTTGGGCCCCACCTGTCAGGTGGCCCAACGGGTTGAGTCAAACCCGAGCTGCCCCAACCGGCTCGGTCGGACTCAGACGCGCTCCTCCTCTCCCCTCTCGCGAAACCCTAACCTCTCCCGCGACGCGGTGGTCGCCTGCACCGCCGCCGCTTTGTTCCGGCCACCTCCGGCCATCTCCGGCGGTGAGATGGGGCGCATCTGCACCGCCTCGTGACGGCGCACCAGATCATCGGCGTCGATCTGGTCCTTTCCGCCCCCTTCGCCGATCCCCATCGTGTTCGTCCGCTCGAAGGTGCGGTGTTCATCGGCGCCTCTGGTGTGATGGCGCCACCGTGGCCTTCGCCGCCGTGGTGCGGGGTGCTGTGGCGCTCGACGGAGCCTAGCCTGGCCTGGCCAGGTGCCGCCGTGCTTTCGGCGCACGCCGCCGTGGCCGCCATGGTTGCGCCAGTCGTCTGCTCGCCCCAGGTACGCGCGCCACCTCTCTCTTACCCCCTGTGCTTGTTCTTCTTCCTCTTCTACGAGCTCTGGCCATGGCTTCCCTCCTCGTGGAGGGCCTGCCGTGCTGTTGCTGCTGCTCTGTTGCGCTAAGCTTGCTGTGTGTGTGCGTATGCTTTGCTTTCTTGCTTTGCTCCGATCTTTGAGTCTTTGTGCTCTTGCTGCCGCCATGGCCTAGTTCTAGTTCATGTACTTGTACTGATGCTCATGCTCATGCTCATGTTTTGCTACTGTGCTGTGCTTGCCTGCACTAAGCATGTGCTATTGCCGGGTGATGTTCTGCCATATCTCTGTGCAAGCATTCCTAATCTAATTGGTTGCCATGCTCTCCTTTCTTGCTTAATTCCCTCTCTGTGGCTCTGTTCTTGTTACTGAGCTTGCTAGATATCAAGTGTGTTCATGTTTGCTGCTCTGGCTTGGGTTCTGTGTGCATTACTTGCAATTTGGCAAGTGCCAGGGCAATGGTATGCTGTTCCTTGTGCTCAAATTCATGAGTATGCTCAATTGAGCAATACTGTTGGTTTAATTGTATGATTAGGTGATGAGCACTAAGTGACATGGGCATACCCTTCGGGTACCCATTATTAGTATACCCGGCTCGGCCCAAGATGGAGAAGACCAAATATGGAGAAGGCCCAACAAGGCAACCCGAAGAAGTAGTCGACTAGGACTCTTGTAACACCCTAGGCTGGTTGCATATATAAAGCTAGCCAGGGTACCCGAAAGGGGAACAGATAGACAGAATATAGACAACATAGCTCCGCCTACGGCGACACCCTGTACACATACTTATGATCTTATACTGGATTGCTAGCAGCACGTAGGGATCCTCCACCGAGGGGACCCGAAGCTGGGTACGTCGTGTGCCTAATCTCGTCCCCGGAATCTCCATCGTCGCTCTCCCGAAACCCTAGTCTACAATACGTAGGCATTGCCGAGGTATTCCCTCGTCAATTGGCGCCGTCTGTGGGAACTGGCGACGTTTGGATTTTGTTATTCGGGCGGGATCATCAAGTTCTTCATCGACATCAAGATTGAAGACGAAAAAAAAAAAAAAAAAAACGAGCTACCACCACGGTGCAATCAGCAACTTGATCGGAACTCTGCTGGTTCCGTCCGTGTTCTTCAAGGACAAGGCAATCAAACGTGAAGACAACCTGTGGCCAAAACAGCACTCCACATAAGAAGAAAAGGAGAGAAGTTTGTTTGGCGCACCCGCATCAATACCATCAAACAACCACTTCGTGAAGAAAAATAGAGCTAAGTATTCTCACATGTATTTAGACTAGTACTACTGCGTAGATCTTTTGACTTGTCTGCATTATACTTAGGCAAAGATATAGCTAGATGCTCGGTCAACAAGATGGAACTCATGGCATGAAACGGTGCAGTCTAGATGTCTTGCCGAAATCCCAATATAAATTGCTCGGATCGGAACAAGCTCCGATTATCTCGGCTACGCGGACCCGACAGCATGGACTCGACATACTCGGCTGTTCACCGTCATGGATCCGCCACCTCGATCGTGTCATCTTCATCGAATACTTTCGGCCAGGCGCCGCGCGACTACATCGACTGTCTTTTTGTTGCGCAATTATTTCGACATCGTCATCTAAATCGACCAAGTCGGTTAGGATCCGCGCGACTACATCAACAATGTCAGCCAGACGTCGCGTGCCTACATCGACTTTGTTCGTTGCACGACCTGCTTCAGCAAACGACTCCGTCGCACCTGATCAACGAAGCTAAGTGTTCCTTTTTCAAGAGTCAATTATTATTTACTTTCGCTACACCCAAAATACCAGGGGCTGTGCCATTACTTCTTTACCGCAAATATATTCGGGTACTTGGTGAATTTCTTTTCTTCGCTTAGTGGAATTATCTTCTCCGAATATATCATTCTTCGGCTCGATGGAATATATCATTCTTCGATTCGGTGGATATATCTTCTTGACTCACGGATACATCTTTCTCGGCTCATTGGATTTATTTTTCTTCGGCTTAGCGAATTTATCTTCTTCGGCTCAATGGATTTATTTTCTTCAGCTTACTGGATTTGGCTACTTCGGATTCCTCTTATAAAGTTATCATTGGTTTCTTCTAATATTATACTATCCAATGCGTTTCCGGGTCAAGAGAGTCATCTTCTACGATTATTACTGGAACTATTTTCTTCGGGTCAATGGATTCATCTTGTATGGTTATTACTAGATTCTTCGGATCAATGGATTCATCTTCTATGATAATCAGCGAATTCATCTTCTATGGGTATTACTGGATTCTTCGGGTCAATGGGTTCATCCTCTGTGATATAGATGGATTTATCTTCAATATATGCTCTATATTTAATGGCGTAATCTTCAATATGGATTCATCTCAAATATTTCATCTGGGATTCATCTTCATATATTATTGTCTATGGCTTCATCTTAAATGGCGTCACCATATATGACGTCGCAACTCCGTCAAATTCTTTCGACATCATGGCTAAACACTCGGGGGCTCGACCATGACTTCGCCTCGGGTCGCAACTGCGACACAACATCTAAGTAACAATCATAACGTCACCCCAGCAGCGCTCGGAGGCTCGGCTATTTCTTCATCAACAATTTGGCGGCATCTATTATCGCTATTTGGTGGTTTCTACTTCGGTTCGACTTCCTCTATGCAGTCGAAGATTTCATCGCGCGTCGACTCCATCGTACCCAATAAAGCTAAGTGTTCCTTTATCTTACACAAAGTTGATTATCATTTACTTTTGCCGCACCCGATGCTCGGGGCTGCGCGGCGTATATTCACTTTACATATCATTGAATCTGAGCATCCGACACCGCATGTGAAAAAGAGAGTCAAGGAAAAGATAGAAAAAGTTTGTTCATTTGTGCAGAGAAAGCAAATTTCAAAGTATATAAAAGAGAACCCGACGAAATTGTCTACAGTGAGAACTCGACAAAATTGTCTTCAAGAAAGGACAGAACCCGACGAAATCAAAATAGCACCCGATGGAATTTTCTTCAAAAGAGAACCCGACGAAATTTTACTCAAAGAGAACCCGACGAAATTGTCCTTAAGGAGGTCCCGAAGAATTATCTTCAACAAGGTCACGAAGAATTATCTTCAAGGAGGTCCCGAAAAATTATCTTCAAGCAGGACCCGAAGAATTGTCCTCAAGGAGGACCCGAAGAAATTTTCCTGAGGGAGGAACTCGACGAAATTATCATCAAGGAGAAACCAAAAAAAAAAAAAAAAAAAAAAAAGGAGGGGGAAAAAAAAAAAAAAAAAAAAAAAGAGAGAGAAAAGAGGACAGCAAATCTTGGGTCCATTGACTCGTCATATTCTTCCGAGCAAGAGCATCGGTGATGTACCCGACAATATAGAATAACCAATATATTCGGCTGTCTCATCACACCCGAGAAAAATATAGAAGAACCCGCGAAATGGGTCATTGCATCAGCCAAACAAGGCACTCGACAATATATTCTCAGAACGCCAAAGTTGCGATCAATTTCTGAATGCCGCAAATTTGCGAAGGTAAGACCCCAGATCCGTTCTGCTGGGCGTGGCATCGCCGAAGACTGCGCTCTGCTACTTTTATCCGTATCAACAGATACGAAGAAAAATCCTAACGGACGCGTTAGGTACCCGATAAACATGACTGGGACTCGACAGAATGGTAAGACCTTAAGCGGCACCTGTCGAGTTAACATCAGTATCCCGAGATCATGTCCAGGGACGTGATCTTGAAGTAGGTTTTTGCGGATTGCCACTAGAGCAGTTAACTAGTACCTGATCCGTCAGATGAACTAGCCCCAACTACCATTATCCCTGTACAATATAGATATGGATGTCAAATAAAAATAGCAACGGCTTGGAGTCGATAAAAAGAGGGGCTGCGCCAAGTTCTTTATTGAGTAGTACAACTTGAGCCTATGCCAGGTGCAAGCACCTGTTCATAGGCTCGGGGGCTACTCTTATCGAGAGTATTGTTTACCCTCTCGATAAGATACAAGAAAGAGAAAAATTGTGGAGTCGATTAAAAGCAAGTTGAGCCTACACCCAAGTGCAAACACTTGGCCGTAGCCTCGGGGGCTACTCCCATCGGGAGCGCTGGTCGCGCGCCCGATAAATGTGAAAAGCTCAAGAAAGAAGGACAATATAGCGGCATAAAGAGTTGAGCCTACAACCAAGCACAAGTTCTTGGCTGTAGCCTCGGGGGCTACTCCCATCGGGAGCGCTGGTCGCGCACCCGATAGAAAGATAACTTCGATAGCATTTACGGCAATTAAGGTTTGTAGACTCAACTCGATTCTACGACTCGTGTGGAGCCTACTCCCATCGGGAGTACATGGATTTCATTAAGTTCTCCAGAAATATAGTTAAAGTTCTTCATCGAGTAGTACAACTTGAGTCTATGCCCAAGTGCAAGCATTTGTCCATAGACTCGGGGGCTACTCCCATCGGGAGCGCTGCCGCGCACCCGATAATTTCAAGAATCGTCTACATCATCTACGCTACACATGATCCACGACATGGACCTCGCCTTGTGTTTCTTCGACTTCGGAGATGGTTATGCTTGGAGTTTCTACGCAAGTCTTCGACTTCCCTATAAACTCGGGGGCTACTGACATGGGCATACCCTTCGGGTACCCATTATTAGTATACCCGGCTCGGCCCAAGATGGAGAAGACCAAATATGGAGAAGGCCCAACAAGGCAACCCGAAGAAGTAGTCGACTAGGACTCTTGTAACACCCTAGGCTGGTTGCATATATAAAGCTAGCCAGGGTACCCGAAAGGGGAACAGATAGACAGAATATAGACAACATAGCTCCGCCTACGGCGACACCCTGTACACATACTTATGATCTTATACTGGATTGCTAGCAGCACGTAGGGATCCTCCACCGAGGGGACCCGAAGCTGGGTACGTCGTGTGCCTAATCTCGTCCCCGGAATCTCCATCGTCGCTCTCCCGAAACCCTAGTCTACAATACGTAGGCATTGCCGAGGTATTCCCTCGTCACTAAGGGCTTTACTTGTTTATCATGATCCAGTGGTTCATCAAGCCTTTGATGTGCTTCTGGATACAATCATATGATTATGACTTCAGTATCTGTTTATTCAGTTAAGACTTGTGTGTAATTCTTCAGTGGCTGATTTATTTATGATGCTATGCTTGGCTTGTAGCAATCAGTAGCATGAGTTAGCAAGCTCTGATGATTATCTAATCATCATTAGCTTGATGGTTAACTGCTGTGCTTCCTACTGTGGCTAACTGGTGCTTATCTTGGTGTCTGGGTATCACCATGCCTTGTGCTGGTGTAGGCTGTGCCTGATCCAGTGCCTGCTGTTGCTTGCAGTGATCCACTGGATCATTAGCAAGTGTCTGTTTCATGATTTACTTGTTAATATCAATTATCTGTGTTGCCTTTATTGATTGAGTGGATAATTGATGTGAACTGCTGAGCAGTAATGATCATATAGATTGTTGAAGTGAAGCTAGAGGGATGCCAACATCAGTTGGGTACCCTAGCTCCCCTTTGAACCCATCTGGGTAATGATAATTATTTATGGCTTATGTGTGGGCTTCTGTGAAGTGGTTGAGGTAACCCTGACAGTAATTTCTTGCTGTTAGGGTGGCTCCCACCAGTGTTGGCTTTCTTTGATGATTAAGTGCTGGCTAATCACTTGGTGAATTACCAGTGACTTTGGTGTTGATAAACAAGATAGGCACATGTTGCCTATCAGTCTGATGGTTTAGCTAGACTAATAGGTGCTTGGTGAATCTGGGTGGCTACATAGGATTAAATCCTTACTGGATTTCTCTGGTTGTGACACTGTGTTGTCACAACCAGTGTTCCCTGGTTTGATTTCCTTCTAGCCTTAGTCGTACTTGCTGGCACCAATTGGTTTAGTAACCAAATGATGATACATCCAGGGTTTCATACCCTTTTTGCTTCTGTGTGATTGGTGCATATGCTTATATATGAACAAAACCATCTGGTTTGTTCATGATGCTTGGTATACCTCACTCCAGCTCCTAGAATTTGGTGTTGGTGTAGAGGGTTTGCTTCTGTGTTGATCTTATGGTTGATTTGCTTGCCCTGCTCCTCCTGGTGAGCTTGATGCTTGATTTAATTCAGTGGTGTGATGGAGCAGGTTGAACAGTGAAGCTGTTCTTCCTGTTCTAGCTGTTCTTGGTGTTCTTGGTGGCTTACCAGTGCAGTTCTGTCGATGGCAATGGTTAGGGTTTACTGTGGAGATTTTATATGATCTCCACCTCCATCTCTGGTCGACAGCAAGGCCTGGCAGCCTGTTGTGACTCACCAGCTGTGTGTGTGTGGTGTGCTGCATGCACACTGCTGTGTGAGCAGCCTAGCTGTGTGTGTGTGCTAGTGCTGTGCACTTGGACTTGGTTCTGTCTGTGGCATGGATCTGCTCGGCAGAGACTTGATCATATCCTCTCTATTCCAGTTTTCTTCTAACCTGCCAAGTGGCTTTGCCACTTGGCTTAATTCCTTCTTTGGTTTTGTGTGTGTGTGCAGGGATCAAGAAGATGCTCAAGATGAACTCAAGATCATCTTTGATCAAGGAATTCATGATGATCACAATGTAGTTTAGGTCATTTGAATAACTTGTAATTTTCCTTTTTCAATTTCTATTTCATCAATTCTTGTAATGTGTTGTAAATTCCTTTATATATTCAGGATATTGTAATGACAATGTAATATGTGTGTGATTATCAATAAAGCTCAAGTTTTCCTTAATGAGCTTAATGTATTTGTTGTATTACTTGTATCTTGCTTAATGATAATTGTTTGTTAAATTATCTCTAATTTGAATTATGTGATAACCATTTGATGTTTGAGTTTGAAATTCAAATTCAAATTTGGTTTGAATTCATCCAAACAACTTAACTTATAATTCAATCATGCAACTTATGATTTCCATGCAATTTCACTTCTCTCTTCTCAAAACCCTAATTTAGACAAGTAGGAACAAGTTCATCGCACTCTCGAAACCCTAACCCTGTAGGATGTCGAGAGAGAAATATGTCCCCCTTCGATGCAGTTTTGTTTTAAAAGCGTGAAATTTCCCCGTAATTTTCAATGCAATGCACATCCCTTTCTAAAATCTACCCCTCGATCGTCTCTAAACCTGGGACATTACAATGGGGGCAATCAAATAGTGTAAGTTATAAAGAGTTACTCTCATTAGAAGGTAGGCATGGGTAGCTAATCCATTCTTCCTCATTTTGTTCATCACTCTCCTCCTCATTTTCATCTAATGAGTTTTCAGGTTCAGCCATTTCTTCTTCCACAGGTTCCTGTAAATTGTGGATACATTTTTGTGCATGACCGAGTCTCTATTTATAATCAATTATATAGCAAATATTGCTGAAATTTTCTATGCAATAATCAAGGATAGAAGAGACCATATCTTTAAGTTTATTACAAGCAACACAGGTTTCATAATTTTTAGACATGAATGATTCTATTTCAGAAGCTCCCATAAATAAGAGAAATTGTTCTACTTCTTCAAATCCAAGATGAATATAGTTATTCCAATGACAGTTTACAATTAAAACTTCTTTACTAAAGCCACATTGGAATTTAAGATGTTTAGTATCCTGTTCAGAGCAACAATTTATATCATGGCGTTAAGCAAAATTTTAGCAATTTGATGCAACTTTTGTAACACGCCTCTCACGACTTTACCTTTATATGATTCCCTATACTTTATAAATAGCTCCATATAGGTTCTAACATGTTCTTCCATGACAACAGTTTTTTAGATTTTCGGTTTTTCAATTTTTTATGGATTTTCGGGTATATAAGAAAAATAAAAACAAGATAAAAATAAACTAGACAAAAGTAAACTAAACAAAACACAACTAAACAGAAATAAACTAAGAACAAACAAACTAGACAAGACAAGACAAAATAAAAACATAGAGACAGGTAGAGTGTACTCCCAAGGTGAACTTATGAGTAGAGCTATGCCTCCCCGGCAATGGCGCCAAAAAATAGTCTTGATGACCCTCAAGTATAGGGGATCGCAACAATCTTCGAGGGAAGTAAAACCCAAATTTATTGATTCAACACAAGGGGAGACACATAATACTTATAAGTCTTAGCATCGGAGTTGTCAATTCAATTGCATCTGGAAAAGCAATAGTAACAGGGGTGATGTGAAAGCAGCAGTAATATGAGAGCAATGGCAATACTAACACAACAGTAGTAGCATTAACACAGAGGCAATTGCACCAGAAAATATTCCAGTGTGTAGTTGACTGTAGAGCAATGATGATGATACAAAGACTGGGGTTCCCAACTATCTACACTAGTCGTAACTCTCCAAATAACATGTGTTGGGTGAACAAATTATAGTTGGGAAATTGATAATTGTGATGGCATGACAATGCATGTTATGATAAGATAAAGTTTTCTCCCTAGTAGCAACATCACATCTACAATCTTAGAAGTTATTGTCACTCTTCCAGATTACTAGAGGCATGAACCCACTATCGAGCATAAAAACTCCCTCTTGGAGATATAAGCAACTACTTGATCAGGGTAACTACAATTACCAGAGAGCATGCATGATCTTAAATAAACAGTAGTATGATAATATGATAAACAATTTGATTACAATTCCACAATTTATCAGATCCCAACAAACACAACACCTATTACATCATATGGATCTCAATCATGTAAGACAGCTGATGAGATCATTGTATTGAAGTACATGGGAGAGAGTACCAACTAGCTACAGCTGAGAACCCGTAGTCCAAGGGGGCAACTACTCACGAACCATCATGGAGTCGAAGTGGAGATGGTGGAATTGATGGAGATGGCTCCGGGGTCAATCCCCGTCTCGGCAGGGTGCCGGAACAGGAACTTCTGACCCTCGAAACTTTTATGGACGACGGCGGCGGTGATGGAACTTTTCGTGGACGGAGGCTGTTGTATTTAGGGGTTTTTGCGTCGAAGGAAATTTATAGGCGGAAGGGCGAGGTCGGTGGGCGCCAAGAGGCCCCACACCACCCCATGACGCGGCCAGGGGGCCCGCACCAAGGGCTGGTGTGGCCTCCCTGGTGCCCTCCTCCGTCTCTGCTCTGGACTCCGTCTTCTTGTCGGGAAAAATAGGAGGTTTGGCTTTTGTTTCATCCAATTCCGAGAATATTTCCTGTACAACTTTTCTGAAATACAAAAACAGGAAAAAACAGGAACTGGCACTGTGACATCTTGTCAATAGGTTAGTTGTGGAAAATGCATAAAAGTGCTATGAAGTGTAGAAAAAATATATAGAAATTGGTGTAAAACAAGCATGGATCATCAAAAATTATAGATACGTCAACGTATCAGACACATCCTATTTTTATTGAAGCTTTGTCCATAACTCATGAGCGCTCTGAAAAGGCGTGACTGAGGAAGTGACTACTTTGAGCAAAGCATTAACCAACACATTACAAGCTTGAGAATTGAGACATAAGTTTTTCTCGTCATCACAATATAGATTTTGGGAATCCATTGGATGAGAAAAAACTATATCTACAATTTATTCCAAATGAGGTTCAATGTCTTGAAAACGCCTGAGCATGCAAAATTTCCATCTATCATAACTTTTGCATCAAATATAAAAGTGTTATCATGCACTAATGCTCTAGCCAACATCTTTACTCTCAAGGTGGTGAAGCCTAAGATGAGAGACCTGACTCTGATACCAATTGAAAGGACACAAATGTCGCCTAAAGGAGGGGGTGAATAGACGATTTAAAACTTTTAAGATACTAGTTTGAACAAATGCGGAATAAAACTAATGTTTAATTTGTCAAGCACAAAACCTATCTATACTAAGGTTCACCTATGTGCACTAACAACTAATGCTAAGCAATACAAGAAACTATATGATAGCGAGATATATAACTTCATGCACGAAGGCTATCACAAAATAAAATGCATAAATAAAGCGCTCAGGTATATGGATAACCAAGGGGATGCAGGGATGATGATATATCCCGAAGTTCACACTCTTGTGAGTGCTACTCTCTATTGTAGCAGTGTGGACGCACAAGGCTCCCAAAATGCCACGAAGGCATCACCGTATTCTCCTCGAGCCTTCCCACTTAAATGGAAGTCCTCGATCCACAATGGAACCTTGAGTATTGTCACAAAACCCGCACAAATCTTAGGGCAATCTCCACAACTCAATTAGAGGCTCCCAAGAAATCGCCACAAAGGCTTCACGCTTGAGGAATCTCCACAACTAAATTGGAGGACCTAAGAACACCACTAAGTCAGAAAGTCGTCTAGGGTCTAAAGACCCAAGAGGAACAAGATCCGGGGACAAGCTCTCGAAGAGATATACTCACGAACTTTCACCTCCACGTATCACCACAGCCAACTCAAACCCATGTACCAAATGCAGTGGAAAGAACTTGACTCCCAAATTCCATGAAATCTACAAAAGCTATTGGGGAATAAGAGAGGAAGAACATTTGAAGAATACAGAAAATTCTCCAGTAGCTAGATCTAGACATTTCCTCACAAAGAGGGGATTTTGATTAGTAGGATTGGATCTTGATGTCGTCTCTCTTTTCTCTCAAAATGGAGCAAGAATAATGTAGGGAACTAGAGAAATGTCAAAGCTTCACAAAGTCAACAATAGAGGGGGGGTGGAAGAAACAACCAGATTTTGGGGAAGAAAAGGGTTATTCATAGCCCTCCATAAAATATAGACATTGGCAGGTTTAGGAGCCGGATAATCCGCCCACCCGAAAACTAGTAGAAACATCAAAACAAAAAGGGTCATAACTTGAGCATCTGGACTCCGATTTTCATGGTATGGAGCTCGTTTCGAAGCTAGGAACAAGCTCTACAACAAAATGCAGAGAACCACCGGGGTAAATCAAAGGAGGATAGGAACAAATGATGAAAGGTTTTACCTATCTATAAAAGACAAACTGGTAAAACCTCCAACCTTGAAAACACAACAAGTTCTCCGTGCAAAATACGTTTTCAACAAACTAGAGATTGTGATGAGAATAAACATAGGCTCTAAAATATCACATGGATAATAATCAAATGACAACCAAGAAAGATGACGCAAAGGTTTGATCTCTCTCCGAATGATACAAACGAGTTACTCACTCAAGAGCCCTCTTGATAGTACCGCTAACTATCCTATAAAACGGCCTCCTAACTACACCACGAGACCCGTAAGAAAGAAGCACTATCGAGAGAAAACCTTAAACTTGCGCATTCCACTTGAGCTAGATGATGTTGATCTTGACCGTATCAAGATGGAACGTCTTTCTTGATTGTGCTTGCTTGATGAAGTCTTGTGGATTGCTTCCCCATACTCCAATACGAGAAAGAATTTTCTTAGGCACATCTTCACATATTCATGATCACCATATGGATGGCAAGATTCAGTCATATGATGTCGTCAAGATGGTTCCTCTTGAACTTGCACTTCTTTTATTTTTCCTTTATCTTGTTGATGTCTTGAAGATACACATGAGAGCACACTCAAACTTCTTCTTGAAGACATACTTGACATTGGCTCAATCTTCTCTCATGACCAAACTTAGGATCACTCCTTGCCTCACTTTATCTTTTTTTACCATGAAACCATAGGGGAGGCCCCCACGGAATATTTCATTAAAATAAGAGTATCACAAAGTCTCACACAACCATAAATACATGAAAGGGGTTGAGAGGATCAACCCATAAAAATAAATAAAAAGAAATACACAAGGAACAATAAATTAAATTAAAGAAGCAATCCAATCTTTCATACTCTCAGCCTTTGCCTTCTTAATACGGTAGCAAGTAATCTGTAGGTCTCCCAAGAATTTGATTCTCCAGGAGTTGAAGTTCGACCTCTTTCCTGTCATCGTTTTATCTTTTTATTTCAACATTGAAGCGAACATATGGTTCGAACATTGTCTATGGATAAACCCTACAAACATAACTCAACGGAAACATTAGTCCATAGAGACAATCATTAATTACCAAAACCAGACATGGGGGCTCCATGCACTTTCATTAGCTCCTGCCGCTCTATGATATGGACGATGGTGGTGGTGAGGGCCACCGCCAGGTGTAGGTTGTTGACACCTCTAGGGATTTGGGTGACAGAGGAACCATGCAAAAAGTCTATTGGGTGGCTGGCATGTAGGGTATTGGGTGGGTGGGGATGTTGGTGTGCAAGGATGTTGGGTTGTCGTCCATGAGAAGCACCAAGCAGCGGTGGGGAGTCCAGACATCTCAAGAAGAAAAGGTGATCTCGGAGGAGGTGGCGCTGAAAGAAATTGCGACTAAGACATGGGAGAGGGGTCATTAGAAGAATGCCCCATACCCGTCGAATTTTTTTGGACAACACAAGCAAAATTTTCCTGCAACCTTTTTCTCGGTGGATGCTATTTCTCAGTGGCTAACAAAGGGGGAGTATATTTATGAACCGCGACAGACTGCATACAAGCACATAATAGTGCCAAGGTAAGGCACATACAAGACTGGAGCCTTTTATGCCACGATGAGGCAACATGGCCATTACCAACGTTCGTTGTTTTTCTTCTAAGCAACGATTAATTTAGGTTTCATATAAGATCTGCGTAACATGACATAGTTATGTGCATCGATTATCTGTATCACGGTAGTAAGTTTGTGTCGTCTGTAAATGTACCGAGGCATTTCAGTTTTCTTGCCGTGGACAATAGCACGCGGCAGATCACCATGCACCACGAAAGGAAAAAAATGTTGCGTATGGACTTTTTTGGAAACAATTATTTCATGTGGCTTTTATTTCATGCCTCAGCGCTAGCACGCCGATTAGGGACGTGCCTTGGTGTTTAAAACTACCAGGTCCCACCATCGCTGTTTTAATGGGTGGCACTCTGAAGAGGGAGAGAGAAAGACATGGAAAATGAGATACCTTATTTTCTTTTCTCATTTTCATGCAACCCTAGTCACATGTGTTGATAAGGTATGTCAAGGGACTAGTGGTATCTCATTTACACACACACCATTGGTAAGCTAAATAGTAGCGTGTACTGTTTCTGCACGCGATTAGCAACCTATGTCGGGGTCTGCTAGTTCCTACATACTGGTGGTGTGCCTTTTAAACTGCACGCCACTACTAGTTTTTCATTAATGGCATTGGTCATTATGGCACGCCAATAGTACTTTGGGCAAGTACCAGCGATCATGGCTCTATGGTGGCCCGACATTAATGTGGATTATCTAGAAGGGTCTATGCACTAGTGATGCCAGCATGGCCAGATCTTAACTTTTTGTGGGCTATATTGGGATCCTAATGGGAAATCGCATTTGGACCATATATTTGGCGGCGTCTAGGTGCTGCCATGGCGTGCGCGACAACCATTGACAAGACGGCGGTGCGATATTCGAAAGTGATGTGATGTTGTCTTTCCTTCCGGCGTGTTATCCTTTGGCCAGCTAGTTCTGTTCGAGCAGGTGGGTACAATGCTATATAGCGACTGACAGAGCATAAATATTGTCTTGAGATCAAAACTCATGATCAAGTCTTCAAACTTGATCAGACATCATCGATGTACATGTATCATTTACTTATTGAAGCTATTGGTCTGAAGATCTATTTCATGGTTGATAACCCATGGTCTGATGTTGATTCGGCCAGTCATCATTGGTCTGTGAGCGGCATTTCCTTCTTAAAGGCTTTGTCTTGGAACTACTAATTTTACGGTCACCCTGTCGCCCAACTAGCGGATTGGCTTAGTCATAGGATTTGTGTGATGATTCTGGATATAGTGTCGAGAAGCATGTCCTATGTGGATGGCCTCGTGTATTTCTTTTTTTTAATACTATATGATAGTGTGAATCGGTTTAGTAGATCTAGAGGTCGGGACTTTATCCTCCTTTTCGAAAAAATGACAATTAAGAGATAAAAAAAAATCAGAAGACTTAAGCAGAAAGTACTTGGAACACCAAAATCAACTAGATAGAGTTGAACAACCATACCGGATTAATTTTTTATCATGATTATGACCAATCATACCTTACGACCTTTTCTTGAAGATCTAATTAGGAGCTTCATCCTCTTCACCGGAGAAACGCGCGGTTGTTGTGAAGTTGACCTTTGAAGAGTTCAGTCTGGTTATTAGATTCAGGTGTCACCTGCAAACGGGAAATTGGTAATTAACATGATTTGGATAGAAAGAAATAAATAGTAGTCAAGAATTCAGGGTTTGTAGCCGCAATCTTCTCAATCTTTTCTGGACAGGATTCTGGTAGGTTGGAGACCTTGACTGATGCCGTGCAGGAGCGTTGGGGTTGACAATGGCACTTGCTGCCAGCGGCACATAAGTTCTGAACAAAGAACCAATTCAGTGACAAGTGTGTTTGTTTGACATTTTTTTGCAGTACCCATTGCACTCGAACTATAAAGTAATGATGATTGCATACCCACCTCCCAAAGATAGTGAGCCATTTTGTCAACAAAATACGGTGTTCCTAGCGAACCGTACGCGCTTTATGGAGCACCTTGAGAAATTAACAATGGCGTCAGTGTTTGATCAAAGACGCTAATTTGCTGTTCCAAATTTCGGACCTTGTACCAGGTAAGTAACAGACCAACGGCATACCAAGTATATTAAGTACATACGGAGCCAGGACTTGAGGAGCAGGACTTGAATGGTGAGTTTGTCCATTGACTGTCTACATGCTTGCTTCCGATTTCTCGGTTAGTTCTGTGTACATTGGTCTACTAACCTCTTTCGTCTATTCTACCCCTACCAGAAGCTCATTATTTACTGAAATCATTCCTCATCCAGCTCATAGGTCGGAACTCCGAAGATATCTTACTGGTTGGAGCCTTTCAGACATGAGCAGCCATGGCTTCGGTCAGAATATAGATATATTAATATCAGAATAATTAAGCAAGATGCATTATGTAAGTTTTCCTGGCCAATGAGGAACATGAGCATTTTTTTTTGTGAAAATGAGGAACATGAGCATAACCTTACAATTAGCATACGGTAGTCCAACTTTGCTTGGCAGTTATTATTTTGAGAAGGAATTTTGCAGGCACGCGTGGACAACTGCAATTGGGGTCACAGGGACTAATTGTTCGTACAATTTAATTTGGTCTTCTTCTGGATGTCTTGACACCAAGGCACCACGAAATAAACCTACAAACGATAGCCAAGGCGACTAATTGTCTGTCGAGAGTCACGTAACTGATGTATGGTAAATTAAGGGTGTGCTTAGCATTTGTCATAAGCCCAGTGCAACCGTTGAGGCACTTCCACATAAAGAAAGTGAGTAATCACTAATCGGATGACCTGCGTGAGCAGCAACCATGGGTGGTCCAAAGATTGTGTCCCTGAACAAACTCAACAGCAGCATGCATGCATGAAGACAATCCTTTGACAATTTCAGCAGGCCCTTCTTTTGCTGATCTCTCCCTATCTCTGAATGCCCGAATGCAACACACCCATTAACTGAAACTGTATGTTCCGAGCCCCGGGCTGCGTGTCACCGGGTCCTGCTGCGCTACACCGGTGTTCATGTAAATGGCATGATCTTACAGTTTACGCCAGGAGTGATCATTTGTGACGGGGATGCGTTGTTTACTTCGTGGAGTGTGAAACTTCCGTCAGTTATGTATAGAGTGCCCTTCACTTCATGGCAAGAGGTTGGATGTCTGGGACAACCCTGCGCTACTTGCCTTGGAATCCACTGATGCACGGTGGTGTACTTCAGTTACAACTTACGAACAGCGTAGATAGTTTTCTCTTCCGTGGGGACACAACTGACTGCCTGAAGTCTCAGAGAAGTGTTCCATATCTTATCACACATCACACATCACACATCCACACCTATTTTTAACTAAGATGGCTCTCCGGTGTGACATGCTACGGGGAATATCGTGCCGCACCTCTTCAGAATGTGCTCTCCTGTGTAACATCTCCATCAGTAGAGATTGCTTCCTTCGTGAAACCGATTGCTGGAACTCGGCCCGAAACTCTTGTACCTTTCATGGAGTTTTGGCAGACAATGAAGACATTCAGTATTCTGCTGACTAGAAGTCCATAAAGTCTGCATTGATTCCGCCTTCGAAGAACATTTTGGCAGAGTTCCAGTGAAGAATCCTCTCCGTCTTCCGCCTCTATAAGCAGCCTCTATATATGCTAGCTCAAGTCAACATGACAACATGCATGCCTTTACCTAAAATGTTAGCCGAGCAGCAGCAAAGCATGAAGCAGTATCACGCGACTTTCCTTTTGCATTTTTGAATAATGTAGCATCGCAGGTCAAAGTCCCTGGACCTGTGTGTGGAGAGAAGCAAGAGAAACATTCAAGGTCCTGAAATCTTGAAACGATCGTCGCACGACCAAATCAAGAAATGATCTATAATCATCGATCGTGTTGCTTTCGTGCCAGTACGTGCAGTAAACTAAGCACCTCTGTTGCCCAATCCACTCTTGTAAAGCCACATGTTACTAACAAAATATTATGCTGGAAGTTATTATTACAAAGTAAGCTGATCGCCATTGACCCCTTCTACTCAAGATAAAAATGGACCATTTCTACTATGACATAAAAGGGACCATTTCTACTCAAGATAGAAGATATCATTATGTCAAGGAACTTAAATAATTAACTTCAATGACGTTGTCCCGTAGTCAATTCACTGAAAACTTACCGCCACGGGGTGTTAACTCTCACTTTTGCGCCTTCGCCTGCAAGGCTCAATTCGCAGGAGCAATCCACTATTCCACTCTCAAATGGATTCTCTAATTCGAAAAAAAATGGGCAACTCCCAAGTGCAAACTATTCTTGTGGCCCATCATTCAAAACAAAGTTCGAAGGAGGATCACCTTCCGCGGAGGGGATATCCTAACTGTGGGCTTTGCCATCTTTGTCGGTGGGAGAATGAGTTGGCATGCCAACTACTGTTCGAATTTATGCCGGTACTAAACTAGAATTTGTGGCATGATCAAAGATTGACTTGGGCTACATGACTTCGACCCCTTGAGTTGGCATGCTATGAGGACGTTGTTCTTAATGGACGGATTTGGTCCATGCTCACCATGGAAGACGGAAAGTCATGGCTTTGCTTCTGAAGCTCATCTCGTGGGAAATTTTGGAATGAGCGAAATGCGAGTGTTTGAGGATGTGAGCACTATGGAAGCTAAACATTTGGGTCATTTGCTTCCCGGAGATTATGGTTTTGTGTGCGGGGTTCCTTGTCATGCAACCTTAAAACTTTGTAACCTAAACTTCTTCTTATCCAATCTATTAAGCGGGATACATTTTTCTTTCTTTTAAGATAATTATTTCCCAAGAGGTGTTCAAACTGCAAATAGGAGCATCACATATTTTTCACACTGGAAACATCATGGTAACAGGAGAAGGTTCGGGAAAAATGAACAAATAATAATCTTGTTGATCTCAAAACAAAAAATACAGTTCAATCCAACAGTATTTGGGGCCGCTCTTATTTGCAAGAATTTCATATGAACGGGGATATAAAAACAAGCACCGGATGCCAGTTACCCGCAAAAGCTGGAACGCACGCACACAGAGCTTAATACAAGTAGCGACGCAGCACGCAGCGCGCAGCCAATGCCAATGCCTCTCAGAGGTGCCACAATCAACTTACAATTTTAGTTAATTCTCACAAAAGTCAAAGAGACGATATGTCTACTTATTCAGCACATGGTGACGATATGTCTTCGAACTATAAGTTAATCATGCTTAGTTGCCCACACCTGGTTACAAAAAAGAGAACTCCCAAGTTAACATTAAGCTAGACCAATCATTTCCATTTTTGTTGGACCATATACTCTATGCTCCAAATGCATCGCTGTCATTTTCTTATAGCAACGTGGGCTTTATTAAATACTGCTAGCAAACAATGGCAGTTGTGACCAGTTCATGAGCAAATCAATATAGTTCTTTGTACATTTGGTGATCTTTTTAGTAAATTGCACTTTTTTTTTTTTGAGACTCATGCATATCTGTTGATTTGATTGTCCTGCTTATGGGAATTGGGCTGTAATGGAATGAAAATGGTTACATAAGAGTTTCAGAATGGGCTGTAATGGAATAAGAATGCTTACATAAGGTAATGAGGGTATTAAAATGGGCCCACTTCTGGATTGTGCAAAATCACATCAGGCTGGACAAGTACGAGAATAGCCCACAGCGTTCACCTAAAATAGGCCCATTGTCTCACCGAATCGAAGAACGGTACAAGGAAATCGCGGAAGCAGTTGGTCACTCGGTAATTGGTACTATCTTTTTTGCGACCCCGGTACAGATTCACGCTCTACTTACCGCATGGTGTACGTGGTGAGCAACCTAAACAAACAAATATCAAGATTGACGAGAGTGGATAAATGAAAAGCGAGCTATATGTAGCATTTTATTTTAAAAATTTTAATTTTAATTTTTTTAAAAAAAAGTAAAAAAAAATTCGGACGTAGCCGATGATAGTATCTACACACATGTAAGAGCCCAATGTGAAATTATTAGTACTTTAGGCTACACGAAAATGGCAAATGCGTGGATAGTGCATATTTCAAAACTACAAAATCTGTTAGATTTTGTCATTTTTGTATAGTGTCAATACAAAGAATTTCACATTAAGATTTTGTATATTTGTAGATTTCATCATTGACTACCTCTAGGATTTTATTTTCACATTTTTTTCGAACTTGAAAGTATGATTTTTGAATTTTTAAAAATAAAGGGCTACATGTAGCTCGATCTCCGTTTGCAGTTTTCACAAGATTCACGCTCTACTTACATACACTTACTTCTGTAAATGTATGCACATAGCTCCATGAACATTTTTGAAATACTGAGTCAGAGAGACCGATCTGGTGGTTTTAGAGATTGTCGAAGTCACCACAAACGTATTACTACTAACGAGAACGTCACCTCCCACAAAAGTATATTATATTTTTTATGAAACACCAAAGAAGGGTATGATCAAAAGAATGGGAGATGGCTCAACCAATAAAATTTGGAATGACCCTTGGGTCCCCTCAAATCGCACCATGCGGCCTCTTTGTGAGAGACCCTGAAGCTGAAGCGGTTCTAGTTCAAGAAGTAATAGGTGAAAACTTGGGAGGCTGGGACATCCAAAAGTTGGAAGAAAATTTTGCTCTAGTAGATGTGAATTCTATGTGTTCAATATTGATATGCCACTTCTCCGAAGATGACTGGGCCTGGACCTTGGAGAAGAGGGGTGACGTCACAGTGAGATCGGGACATCGTGTGTTAATTGCGGAATGGCAGCGCATCGATACTACCTCGTCCTCGGGAATTAACTCAAGTATCATCTAGAAAAAGCTATGAAAGATGCCAGTTCCTCAAAAAATGAGGGATTTTTGGTGGAGAGTTATCAATGGATTTGTTCCATGTAGATACACGTGCTCAGGTGCAGGTTCAGGTTGTTGCGCTTCAGTGTGTGCCTTCAGACTTGCAGTTGACGGATTTCTTTACAAAGGCACAAACCAGAGCGCAGCATGACTTCTTACTCTCCAAACTCAGTGTTGTGGATCCACCATGAGTTTGAGGGGGGTGTTAGATGTATATTTGTACATTTGTATTTTCCCCACTTGTTAGGGGGCTTTCTGTACATTTGCACCTGTACTTGTACTATATATTGTGGCTTTTAGCCCCCTGGTAATACAAATAGTCTATTACCCTAACATCCAGCTGTGAGAAGAGAGCACGACAGCAAGCATGGGGGTGTAACACGCGGACAGAGCATGTGGTTATGAAGTAGATGTAGCTGCACGGATCTACTAAATCCACTACTCAAATCTACAACATGATCAAAGATCCTAAGTATTTAGGCTATGAAGTACTCATCGCCATCGGATGATCAAGCAGAGAAGGGAATGAAGAGCTTCGAGAATATGATGAAGACTGCTTACTACCACTGTCCCACAACGACTCAGGTGGATGCTGCACTTACCTCGTCGTCATGAAGCTCCACACCTGGATGAATAGCTTGTAGGGGAGAAATGGTGGGGTGTGGCATTTGGCAGTGAGTCGAGCGATGATATATAGGGGTTCGAATCTGTAGGAGGTGACAAAATTTCTATCACCAACTTTTTAGGAATACGCGTGAGCTCGCGCCATCTCGGCGCCAGGAAAATGGTGGTGGGTATTCACACCAGCTCCGCAGGAATTTTTTTTTGCCGCAGTCGTCTTGCCCCTTCAGAAATCCGAAGAAATTAAGAGGAATCGATGGCTAATGAAGCAATGAAGCGAATCAACTAATCAAGGAAGCAACAAGCAAGTCAAGCAAATAAATTGGGCCATTGGGGATTTGGGGGCGAGGTAGGCGGCTGTGGTGACCCTGCATACCACTGCATGTTGTAGTATGCCAGTCGTTGATATAACATTCACGAAGTACCATTTCGCAAATATTACATCCCTCAGAGTAGTACAACAGAACATAGCAGGTCCATAACTCATTCATTTAATATTACAAACATAATACACATATCGTCTCGGAGCTCCTCTTGGGTCCTAAGAGGAATACTCCTGGGTTCGAGGCGAACCCAACTTAGCTTACAATATAGAAGTCTCATTAAGTTATACATTTATTCTCTCGAGCAGCTAAGTATTAAGAGTTCGGGCTGCTCGGCTACTACTACTACTCGATGCTTCTAGGCTTGATCTCCTCCGGAAGCCTCCCCGGTTCCGTAGATTATGAGGTAGTCTACGCCTTCAATACCTCCAGAGAGGTCTGGTTCTTCATAGCCGATGATCTCGGCTCCTTCAGGGTTGTCGTAGTCCTCCTCCAGACGATTCAGACAATCTAAGGAAGGGATTTAAGAGTGGGATGAGTACGAGCGTACTCAACAAGTTCATTATAGATAAGAGGTGTTTAATGCACTAGCTAAGATATTAGACCAGAAAGTCTAATACCAATGCAAGTTTTGATAAACATTTCTTCAAGAGATTGCTTTTATTACAAAGAGCTATGTCCGTCAGCCTTCACCGGTTTACTAGAACTTCATGGAGCTCCTTTCCGGCAGCGTTCGCAGTTCCATCTCCCGGAACAGGGAGTGACATGTCACGATTCATTACACTCTGCAGAGGTGTGTTGCTTTACCCATAAGAGATCTTAACCTTGGTGCCAACCGAGCAGCTTTCCCGTCCACATTTCCTTCGGTGTGAGGCCCGGTATAAGGTCATAGCCAACTATATTCCTCCGCTACCTCGCACACCCACCCTTTGTTGCAAACCCCAACCCTGGGTCCTCGTCGGTCTCATTACTCCTGTAATTTCAGGGTGGACCCCGACCACGACGACAGTCTGGGATTGAACCAAACTCCTTCGCCGGCAGCTGCAACCCATCATAGACCACATTACCGTGGGGAATTAGAAGGGGATCCCCACCCACCAATTGTTCCGCAAGCAGCAACCGCTACGGCAAGCAACAGCTATGCCGTGGGGAATTAGAAGGGGCTCCCCACCCACCAATTGCTCCGCAAGATACAACCGCTACGGTAAGCGCATCCGTTGATGTACAAGAGGTGGAAATACGGTTGACTATTCCGTCCCACTCCAGATCTTATGGTTAACACGGTTATTACGGCACAAGAATCACTGGCGACATTTGTTGCTTAATCCTAGATGGATATAAACCCTTGCAATGGAACCTACACCATATCAACACAATCCATGGTTCCATTTCCAACCACATAGTCATATTCATAGTTATGAAAATAGTGGTGTTGGTTTTTATGCAATAGTGATAACCATAGTACTTTGCAAGTAATTTGATAGAAATACTCAAATGACATGAGCAAGTGATGAACTTGCCTGAACACTGCAAAGTTTTGCAGTTGGATGGTGTGGACTGACCCTTGTCCTCTGTTTTTGAAAAATAGCATCATTGTCCGATAAGGGCAATGGTTAAAGAAGCAATTATGCATGATTCCTGTTTTAGGGTTTGTTCCCCCCTTTCGATGACATTATTATTTCATGTAAGAGGTTAATACTAAGATAGATTTGGAGACACTCTATTTAGGGTAAATACAACCTTGAAATATTTTCAAGGTGTTTTTAAAGTCCAATTGCAGTAATGGACTTATTTTCATTATTGAAAATAATATGTGTGATGTAAATCATTGTTTAAATCATCAAATTAAGACTTATTCTTAATTGTCTTCAAAAATTCTCTTTGATATTTTATTTAGATAGAGAATTTTATGCTGATCAATTTTCATATTTTTAATTATTTTTTAGAGCCTTTAAACATTTCTTATGTATTTTCTAAGTTTCTGTTTTTAACTAATTTTGTGAAATGACTAAATTGCCCTTGGGCCCCACCTGTCAGGGTGGCCCAACGGGTTAGGTCGGCCGACCCACCTGGTCCGGCTCGACCACCTCACTTCTCTCCCTTTCTCTCTCGCGCGTGTCCGAACCCTAACCCTAATCCCTCTCTGGCGATTCGAGTCGCCTCCGCCGTCGCCGCTCGATTCCGGCGAGCTCCGCCGGAATTGGCCCCCGCCATGGTGCGCAATCGACGCGCCTCACAACGACGGTCCTCCTCATCCGCGTCGATCTGAAGCGGTGCTGCTCCAGCTCGTCTTCATCTACCTCTGCGGCAGCTAGGATTACGGGATCTGGGCGATCCCGTCGCTCCTGGCGCTGTGGTGCCGCCGTGGCGTCGCCACCATGTGAGCGAGGTGCCGTGGTGCTGCCATGGCCTGGCTTGGCCTGGCGCCGCCGCGCTCCGGCGTGTGCCGCCGTGGCCGCCATGGCTGCGCCCGTCTGCTCGACCCCGGGTATGTGCGCCTCCCTTCTTTCTCCTTCATGTGCATGTTCTTCTTCCTCCTCAAGCTCTGGTCATGGCTTGTATCTCTAAGTAGAGATGCTCGCCATGCCGATGCTCTACTGTGGCGCCTTGCTTGCCTGCTCATGAGCTGTTGTGTGTTGCTCCTATGCTGTCATGCTACTGATGTGTATCTGCTGGCCTTGGTCAATGCTTCTGTGCAAGATTCTTATCTAATTGCTTGCTATGCTTGCCTCTTTTGCTTAATTCTAGCTCTGTGACTCGGTTCTGGTTATTTTGCTTGCAGAAACCCAAGTGTATTCATGTATGCTTGCTCATGAGCATCTTGTAATGCTCATGAACTGCTAAGTTGCTACTGGTCATGCTACAATTGATTCAATTGCTTGCTTGATGGCTCTGGTTGTTGTTATGGCTTAATTATATGTATGTGCCATTCATATATGTATTCCTGGTTGGTTTACTTGAATAATTATTGCTTGAGCAATGTCAGTTATGTGTGCTATTCATATCTAGCTTGATCCAGTGGTACATCATGTATTTGATGTGCTTCTGGATACAATTATAAATCATTCATTTGATTATCTGTGAAGCAACTGTTGATGAATTAGTTTTGTGTAAGTTATATGATTCATGATTTGGTGCTAGGTTGGCCCTAGCATGCACTTGCATGCTTTGTTAGGCCCTGATGATCATAAGATCCTCAGTGCTTGGTAATATTCTGCTGTTCTATGGCTTGTGGGGCACTTAAGCCTGTGTTGGTGCATGCTCTTGCTTACCCTAGTACCTGCTGTTGCTTGCAGTGATCATCTGGATCATTTGCAATGGTCTGGTGCACTGTTTAATTATTCATTTCATTTATCTAGGTGGTTTAACTTGATTGATTAGATAAATGAGGTGAACTGCTAAGCAGTAATGATCTCATGGATAGACTTGATGTAGCTAGAGGGATGCCAATCACTGATTGGGTACCCTAGCTCATGCTGAACCCTATTGGGTTATGATGCAGTGGCTTAGTGATTGTTCCTGTGGGTTTGAGGTAGCCCTGACAGCACTTGTGCTGCTGTCATGGTAGCTCCCCACTCTGTGGCCTACTGTGTATGGACAAATGCTTGCTGGCTGATCATGTATGATTGCCAGAGGCTTTGTGATGTTGACAAAATTGGTAGAAGATTGTATATCTACCATTCTGATGGTGTAGCTAGATAATTAGGTGCTTGGTGTCTTGGAATGGCTACATGGATTGAATCCATGCTGGATTTCTCTGGTTGTGTCACTGTGTTGACACAACCAGTGTTCCCTTGGTTAATTTTCCTCCTAGCCTTTGTTTGATTTACTGGCACCAATTAGTCTTGCAACCAAATGATGATATATCCAGGGTTTTATGCCCACTTTGCTTCTGTGATGCATGTGCATGCTTATTTATGAGCAAGACAGATGCTTGCTAATGATTCTTGTGTATACCTCACTCCAGCTCCTAGAAATGGGGTTGGTGTAGAGGATTGCTTGAGTGATGAGCTGGTGCTTGTCCTGCTCCTCCTTGTGAGCTTGTGATCTTGGTTTATTTTCTGTGGTTGTGAAGATTTGTTGAACAGCAGTGGCTGTTCAACCTGTTCTTGTGTTCTTGTGACTTACCCATTCTTTGTCGTCGATGAACTGATGATTCTGGCGGTGGAAAAGGTTTTATATGAGCCTGGTGTTGATCTCCTGGTCGACAGCAAGGCCTGGCCTCTCTTGGTGACACACAGAGCTGTGTGTGTGTGTTGTGCTGCATGCACACTGCTTGGTGAGCAGCCTAGCTGTGAGTGTGTGTGCACATGCTTGGTATCTGGCTTGTGTCTTGGCTGAGAGTGGATCAGCTCGACAGCTTTGGTCATATCCTCTCCAATTCTATTTGATTTTTAACCTACCAAGTGGCTATGCCACTTGGCATAACTTTTCTTTTGTTGTGATTATGTGCAGGGAGCAAGGTGATGATCCAATGATCATGAAGATCATCAAGTACAAGACTAAATGAAGTTTAGCTTGTAGTGTTAGGATAGATCATTGAATTGTAATTTCCTTTTCTTTTCTTTTTCTATTTTTGTCCAATTCTTATAATATGTTGTAATATTCCTTTATTTCATTTGTGAATAATGTAAAGACATTGTATAATGTGTGTTAATCAATAAAGCTCAAGTTTTTTCTCTAATGAGCTTGTCTTCTTATTTGTATTGTTCATAATGTATATTATTTACATTTGACTAGATGAATTTCCTCATAATTGAATTATGGTTATTTATTTAATGTTTGAATTTGAAATTCAAATTCAAATTTGGTTTGAATTCAATCATACAACTTAATTTAGAATTCAATCATGCAACTTAAGATTGTGATGCATCTTCTCTTCTCTCTTCTCAAAACCCTAATCTAGTTAAGTAAGAACAAGTTCATCGCACTCTCGAAACCCTAACCCTGTAAGGTGTCGAGAGAGAAACATGTTCCCCTTCGATGCAGTTTTGTTTTAAAAGCACGAAATTTCCCCGTAATTTACAATGCAATGCACATCCCTTTCTAAAATCTACCCCTCGATCGTCTCTAAACCTGGGACATTACAGCCTTTTCCCCTTAAAGAAAACTTCGTCCCGAAGTTGTGGTTGTAATACCTGAAGAGTTCGGGGTATGTTTTCCTCAGGTCTTCCTCCTTTTCCCAGGTGGCTTCCCTCTCGGGATGATGCTTCCATTGTATCTTGCAGTATTTTATAGCTCGATTCCTGAGTTGTTTCCAGTTCTCCTCAAGAATCTTCGCTGGCTTCTCGATGTAGGTTAAGTCTGGTTGTAACTCGAGCTCTTCATGTGATACTGGTTCATCTGGGGTCTTTAAACACTTTCTGAGTTGCGACACATGGAATACGTTGTGAACATGAGATAACCTTCCCGGTAGTTCCAATTCAAAGGCTAACCCTCGGTTTTGACTCAGAATCTTGAAAGGTCCGATGTACCTAGGGCTTAACTTTCCCTTTACTCCAAATCTCTAAAGTCCTTTCATCAGGCTCACCTTGAGATATACCATGTCTCCAACTTGTGGCTCCCATGTTCTTCTCTTCTGATCGGCGTAACTCTTTTGCCGACTTTGAGCTATCTTCAACCTATCTCTTATGATGTCGATGATTTGTTGCTTTTCCTTGACATAATCAGGATTGAACTCTTTGCTTGCTCCAGCTTCATACCAACATATGGGTGATCTACACTTCCTTCCATACAGAGCTTCGAACGATGCCATCTTGATGCTGCTTTGATAGCTATTATTGTATGAAAACTCTGCTAGTGGCAAGTGCTCCTTCCATGATCCTCCGAAGTCTAGAGCACAAGCCCTAAGCATATCCTCTAGGATCTGATTAGTTCTTTCCGTTTGTCCACCTGTCTGAGGATGATAGGCGGTACTATAGTCCAACTTGGATCCTAAGGCTTCGTGTAGTTGCTTCCAAAATGCTGACGTGAACACAGATCCTCGATCCGACACGATCTTCTTGGGCACTCCATGTTTACTCACGATCTCTTTGATGTAAAGATCGATGAGTTTCTCTACTTTATCTTGCTGATTTACCGCTAAGAAGTGTGCACTTTTCGTCAACCGGTCCACGATTACCCATATCATGTCCTTCTTTTTATTGGTCATGGGTAGTCCGGTGATGAAATCCATTCCTATCTCCTCCCATTTCCATTCTGGAATGGGTAAAGGTTGTAACTTCCCTGCCGGACTCTGGTGTTCAGCTTTCACCCTTTGGCAGGTATGGCACTCTGCCACATACTGTGCTATTTCTCTCTTCATGTTGTTCCACCAGAATAGCTCCTTTAGATCCATGTACATCTTTGTACTTCCCGGATGAATGGAATATGGTGTTTGATGGGCTTCCCGGAGTATTACTTCCTTGATTTCAGCAATATTCGGAACACAAATCCTCTTCTGAAACCATAGTGATCCTAATTCTCCTCGATGAAATTCTGATGGTCTACCTTCATCTATCCTCCTCATCTCCTCCACGATGAATGGATCGTCCAACTGACCCATCATTATCTCATTCTTCAGGTTGACATTTAGCTCATCGGCTACTTGTAAAGCCGATAGTCCTTCATGAGCTTCTTTCTCCCAAAGTTGTATCTGGGCTTGACTTATTTCCTTCCTCAACTCCGGTGATAACTCTTGTTCCACTCCGCCGGTGCTCTTCCCACTCAAGGCATCTGCTACAACATTGGCCTTTCCTGGAGTATAATTGATGGTCAAATCATAATCCTTGATCAGTTCAAGCCATCTTTTCTGCCTCATATTGAGTTCCTTCTGAGTGAAGAAGTATTTGAGACTCTTGTGATCCGTATAGAGCTCACACTTGGCTCCATAGAGAAAATGTCTCCAAGTTTTGAGTGCAAATACAACTGCTGCTAATTCTAAGTCATGTGTTGGATAGTTCACTTCATGAGGTCTGAGTTGCCTTGATCCATATGATATTACCTTCCGATCCTGCATGAGTACGCAACCCAATCAATGCTTGGATGCGTCACAGTACACGGTGTAATCCTTGCCAACTTCAGGAACTGCTAACACTGGTGCTGTGGTGAGTTTCTTCTTCACAGTTTGAAAACTCTTCTCACACTCCTCCGACCACACGAATGGTGTGTTCTTTCTTAACAGCTTCGTCATTGGTCCTGCTATCTTGGAGAATCCTTCAATGAATCTCCGATAGTATCCTGCCATTCCTAGGAATCCTCGGATTTCCTTGACAGTCTTGGGTGCTTCCCATTCTAGAACTGCTGCTACCTTGCTCGGGTTAACAGCTATTCCATCTTTGCTAATGACATGACCAAGAAATTCCACTTGATCCAGCCAAAATTCACACTTGCTAAACTTGGCATAGAGTTGATGTTCTCTTAGTGTTTGCAACACTAACCTCAGATGTTCAGCATGTTTTGCTTTGTCTTTGGAAT